>NC_041037.1:18657649-18883420 GCF_900634625.1 Parambassis ranga
TTAGCAGTTTATTTAAAGTTCAAAGGGGGTGGTAAATGTGTCATGGCATGACCACACAAGATTTCTTGAGGAGCTTGGTCTGTCAAGTGTGATCTATTAACAAAGATTACTCCAAAAACTACTCATGTACCAGGCCAGCTTAAGTGGTGGTGAACAACCATGGTGCGCATGACAGAGCTGCAAGGAGAAATACTTTCCTGTCCAAAAAGAACACTGCTGCCTGTCTGCAGTTTGATAAAGATCACATGGACAAACCAGAGGGCTGCTGGGAAAAAATATTTTATGGACAGATGAGACCAAAATACAATCATTTGGTTAAAAAATGCAAAGTGAAAAAAAATTTAAAGAAAGGAAAATGGTGCATTCCAGTCTAAGAATCCTACCCCATCTTTGAAGCATGGAGGTGGAAGTATCAGGGTTTGGGCCTGTTTTACTGAATCTGAGACAGGACAGCATGTCATCATTGATAGAACGTGTATAGAGAAGGAGATCAGGAAAATGCCAGTACATCTTTCTTTCAGCTGAACGTAGCTCACATGCAAGGTTCACATGCTTTTGCCACTCACAAATATGTAATATTTCATTTTCCTGAGTACTTACTGTTAGGAGTCTAGTATGGACCGGTATTTTATTTTAAAAATGTTATGCTTTCTGGTTTTGATTTGATAGTTCTAACTTACCTTTCATTTCAGGTGTCTTGTCTTCCCTTCCTCTCGTGTTCCTCCTTCCTCTTGATTACTTGCCCTGCCCCAATGTATTTCACCTGTGTCTTGTTGTCTCTGAGAGTTGTCTCCTAATATCTAGGTGCTGCCATGTTGATATATACTTCTGCCTCTACAGATATCACTGCTAGTAAATCCCTGCCAGCAGCTCTTTTCTCTGAGGGCCAACACAAAATGCTCTGCTATAGCTATCCACACATTGTCTTTTAGATCCTTTAAATTCAAACACATCTTTTAAATATGCTTACAGGTGGCTCAGTTCAGTGGAGGCTGACTCTGGATCCATGTTCAATGGTAAGGTTAGCTGCAGGGGACAGGAGGCCAGGGACAGTCTACTGACATCTACTGCTGTGCAGCTGCCAAACATGAGCTCTGCTATCACTGGAGCTGATAGAGGCACCTGATTGGTTCAAACCTCACAGATAGCAACACAATCCATAGTTTTGTGTAGATTGAGGAACATTCAGAAAATGTAATGAGAAACGACAAACGTGTTTTTTTTCGCTCCACATCGCTCTCCGTTCTTCTTTGGAGCTTAGCAACACATAGATGGATACTTTCTATCTGCTTTTTTTATTCTCCCTCCTATTCATATTCATAGAAAGAATGATGAATAAAGCTAAAGCTAATGCTTTCTACACTTTATATTTGTCACTTTTGTGACTGTGTTTAAGTGAGAATTGAGCTCCTCTAAATGTAACTGTGGGTGCATTGAGACAGTTTGATTGCTAAACAGGAAATGAATAGGCTACTTGTACAAATGATCTGTTATTATCTCCTGACTAAAAGGCAATTATAGGTATAAGTAAGCATTATAAACTACGTTTAATTATCTTCTTTTATATTACCAACTAATTCTATGATGTAATAATGACGTTTAATGTAAGGTCTTCTCCTTGTGTTGACCAGTTTAAATGATATTAAGGGTTAATATTTAATTTAGGACAGCGTGTGTCTAAACACCTCAGCTTCCACCCCTTTGCCCGTATTTGGATTAACTATGAGTTAGGTAGAGATGACAGGAATTCACCCATGTTTTTATTTTTGTTGTTTAAAATCTATGGTTCCCAGTTCTAGTTTTATTTTTGTTCTATTTCTTTAGCAGACACAGCTTTTACTTTCACGTTTGGTTGTCTACCCTCGGTACAGTATGTGGATACTGTAAAGGTCACCTTTTGTTCTGTGGAATCTGCCTCCTCTCCCGCCTCTGGATGTCTGTCCTCATTGTTTTGATCTGAACTTGCATATCACATCACAAATGAATGACCTTAACAGTACATGGTGTGTTTCCCTGTTTACCAAAGGTCAGGCATACTCATAAAAACACAGTTTTTTTTTTTTTTTTGCATTGAAGACATTCTAAGCCTTCAGCTCTGGCGTGTCACTGCATTTGCATTAAACTGAACTCTGCTGAACTTTCTTCCCATCACTGACATCTCTCCAGCAACCTCTGCTCCTCTCACTGTCACTCCTCATCTCCCAGCAACCATATGAAATGAACGGCTGCTTTGTCTTTTTGTCACCACTTGTGTGAATACAGTAACCCTGCCTGTCTTTAAGTGATCGCTGTGCAGTACTTCGTCATTTAGAAAGCTCCACTGACTGGGGCTGCGGTTTTAGCGCCATGTTATGAAGTCCTGCTGAAAACTGTTGTCACTAAAAATGCTGGCGTACTCCAAAGGCATATGTCAATCTGCAATGAGTGCAACCGCTTGATGTTCGTGTTGACAGCATCCTTTTTTTCTTGACTCATACAGTGACAACTTGTGAATGACATGAACAGAGAGCAGCAAAGCACAGTTTGGACTATCTTTGTAACGGCGTCAGCACTGTTGACAAGATCAAGCAGCAGCTTTCTGCTTTCTGTGTTGTGAGACTGGCAGATTCTAGTCTTTGCTTCTATCGCAGCAGCGTTTGGGTCACTTGAGGAGAACTGCACAGATCTGTGTTGTATATCTCTGTGAGTTTGAAAAGAAAACTGGAGTTGGCCTGAATAAAAAACTATGGGAAACATTCTGAATGAAACATTGTAGGCAGATATAACATCTTTAAAATGCACCAAAAAAACAAGCAACATAACATTACACACAATATTTCTGAAGAAAGAGAGAGCCATTGAGAGCCATTGATAGACATAGCCATCGTAGCATTATTCCGAAAACTAGCATGCATTATCTTAAGTTCTGTATGGTCCTTGGCCCATGATGCAGTTAAATAAAATTGGAAGCGATGTCGCCATAATGTTGTGAATGTTGGATGTTTTACACATACAGAAACAAGCCCCTAGCGTATCATTTGTGGCCCATCTTAGTGTTTTTGTTCATTATAATAACTGTGAGAACTACACGAATCTGAATTTGCAGCAGGAGAAACATGATACACACACACACACACACACTCTCTCTTTTAGCTTTTCAAATTGATGCATATTATATTAATATTCTTGAGATTTAACACTGTTTTGGATTGTTGCATAAATAAAAATATACATTTATACAAAGCAATAATAAAAAACAATATCTTTAAGAAAATATCCCTTTAAGATACATGTGTTTGACCATGATTACCACATTTTTTGGACTATAGGTCACACCGGACTATAAGTCACACATAAGGTGTATGGTATGGTTATGGCATTAGCATTATGCTAACATAACATTAATGGCTGAATAGGTGTTTGCTAATGTATCATATTGATGGCTATTCAGCCTGATAAAGCATAAAAATTAACTCAATAGTTGTCCTTTATGTAACATATTAACAGTTTCTTCGGCTAACTAAAGCATAAAGAACATGACAAAACAAGTTTATCAAACTCTTCATCTCACTTCTTCTTCCTCTGTCATTCTGAACAACTCTGCCAACTCAAGCCTAGAGTGCCCTCTAGCAGCTGTCAGTGTCAAAATAACAAATTATATATTTTCACATATAAGTCGCACCTGAGTATAAATTGCATAGCCAAAGGATGAAAACAGTGCGACTTATAGTCCGAAAAATACAGTAAATCCACACATTGACACATTTCCTGTGGATTCCGATGTATGTGCGCTTCTCCGAGCAACTATAGAACATTTGTAAGGAGCTTTTGTCCAGTGGAGTGCATTAAAGCCTTTCAAAAAAGCGTGGCCACAGTGGAGACCTCTCCACATACATACAGCCCACTCATGGTAACAAAGACACACATTGTCACGCATTGTGTGAAGTCGCATGGTGACACAATAAGATGCTGTTTAACACTTTGGACTGGGAAACTGCTTGTGTTGCATTGATGTCACAAAGAGGTCAGAACTAGAGCTCCAGTAAAAAGTCTCAACTTCTTAACAAAAGTAACTTATTTGAGAAGTCATCAGTCTGGTGGAGCTGACCTTTTATTGATCAGGTCAATGCTATTCAGAAGAGTTTCGAAATACAGTGTCAAATTTTAACATTATTATTCAACTGAAGTTAAGAAAAAACACTCCTGAGGCTGATTCTGCTGTTTCACCAATACCTGTTTTAAGCTAACTAAAAAAAAAAGGTTTTCTTGCTTTCTCTATGTTTTTATATACACTTTTAACACAATCAAACTCACAATTAGTTACACCCAATATGGATGCTTGGTCTCTGTTTTCGTGCGCGGGAGAACCCCATTGCCGCCTCAAGAAGATGAAAACAAAATGATCTGTTCTCATGGAGTATCTTACAAGCTTCATGAAGTCCATCCTGGCAGGTTATAAGCTATGCTCTTGTAAGAGAACAGTAGACATTGGAAACCCCCCATGCACCCAACACTGCAAAGGTGGAAATGACAGCATCATAAGAGGTAATGTTTGCTAGGATAGGGGACAACATTAGAATGCTGGGATCACATTACGAGACACCCTACCTCTAACTAGCAGCCTGTTTGTGAGACCATACATCATTTCCCTTTCTTAAGTTGAAACGTTTCTATGGCTATGGTAGCATTTTAATGGTAAGCCTGCATTTTTATTATGTATCCTAAATTCATTTTACCAGGGACATGGGTGAGGTATGTCATGTGATTACCCCTCTGTCTTCAGTATGCTGGAACATTTTGGGGTTAATAAAGCCACATTGTGTAGCAACAATGAAGGGCACCATCATAGTTTGACTTGTTAGGCACTTTTTTAAAGTGCTTCCAACTACCCTGCACATTCAAAGGTGACATGAAACAGCTAACCATTTTGGTACAATGTCAATCTGAAATTTGTGAGTTTGATTGGTTCGACCGGGTCTTTAAGATATGATGACTACACGCATTTGGACAGACAATATCAGGGCTTTAAATACCCTTTTTGTAGTTTGTGTAGCAAGCGTGCTGTGGACATAGATTTTAAGTGAATAGATCTGCACATAATCTGATACCTGAGCTTGCTATTTAGTGGATATTGTATTTTATTTTTATGTTCTCCTAGGACAGGATGGGTTGCATCCAGAATAACTGCATGGTTAAAATCCAAACTCCTGACAGCTTCACACTGTTATCAAAGCCTCACCTTTACAGTGATTGCTAGGCTGTGCATGTAAATGCACCAACATGACAGCTAGATGCGCTCAGAGTCTGAGTCAGAGTTTGACTGGAAAACGCTCCTTCTCTTAACATAATGGTTCTGTCCTACAATCAAATGAAGTCTAGCTTTATGAATAAAGTTATTATTATAAAGTCTTTTTCAGTTTTAGCACAGAGGGGAGGGGCTTATGATCGCTGTCACTGTGGGCAGTCCTCTCCTGGATTTCAAACCACAGCAAGAAGGTAACTTTCACTTATACCTTGAAAATAGTTCAGCAAAATGTATTTCAGACAACTTTCAAGCAAGAAATAAACTGTACCAAACTAAATCTGGTATATTCCAGATCAGTAACAGCACTTTTTCAAACTCTGTTGATCGAAAGTCGCACCAGAAGCTGCTCATTTCCATAAAGTTGCAGAACCTACTACAAATGAGCTTTTGCAATGGTTACAAACAAGCAATGATGGCAGTATGCTGTCAGTGGTACAAGACATGGTACAGCTGCTACCCCAAGCATGGTGAATGTGCATACTACTTCTTACTAGAGCTTTGTTTAGTTTGAGAAAATAACAAATAGAAGAACATAAAATTTAAAAAAAGACAAAAAAGCTGCTGCAGAAATGTGCCTCATAACAAATTCCTGTATACAGTTCCCTCTGACCTCAGATTTTTAAAATTAAAACGTTTTTGCAATGGTATTTCTGCTAGGGAAGCATGAATTCATGGTGATAGAGAGAAGGAACTGAATGTCTGGACTGTTTTAGGTGCAGAGGAAAGGAGAGGAAGTGCTACATCATTATCACTACATTTCACCAGTGAACATGAAAGCACCATCCAGATAGTGAGGTCAGCGAGGGTCGCTGCGCGGAGCCGCCTGGGGTTTCCCTTTCACCTCTGACAGATGGATAGCCTTCGGGCCATTCCCCTACCCCCCCTCTCCCAGTGCTGACAATGCACACATTCAGCTTCCTTCCTCCGTCTCTTGTGCTGTCTGTATCTACACACACACACACCTCTGAAACCAACACCAACTGTATGTTTTTCTTATTTACTTTTCTTACAGTGGCAGATGATTGACAGATCACATTCTAGCAGGCGATGAATGGCAACCCGTCAAACATCTTCTCAGCACTGACAACACTGTTCTGTCCACTGGTCTCTATTGTATGCATGTGGCTGGGTATGCTCTTATTGTTCAAGTTCCTGAATAGAATCTATTCACTCAATTGAAACAGTACTACTCAGGACCACTGCATGTTGCTTAATTAGCAGACATCATTTCCAATTTTTGAATATTCTAAAGTTGCAAGGACAGCACAGCATCCACAGCAGCATGCATAAACACCTCTGGGAAAGCAGCAGTGAGTGTGTGTATGTGTGAGAGGATTGTAATAAAATCAATTTGCCAAAAATAGTTAGTGGGAAAAAAATACTAATGTAATGAAAATGAGCCTCCATTGTCTACCTGCGCCTGTGGGTGTTTGGATGCCAGTGTCTTTAATGACTGCTTGTCAAACAACCAGGAAGAGAGACAGACCGACACATTTCCACCTACAGACAGTTCACCCACATGTGTTTGGACTGTGGGAAGGAAGCCCACACAGGCAGAGGTCGAGTACGCAGCTCCACACAGAAAGGCCCCAGCTGACCACGGTGGGATCAAACCAGGAGCTTCTTGCTGTAAGGCAGCAGTGCTGAGTATTGGATTGATATGACTTTAAGGTTTCACTGCTTCCGTCTTCTACAGTGCTTCTAAGAGTCCATGAGGAATATGTACAAAAACTCTCTTTCCAAATCTCACATATGTTTGCAACTATGATACAAAAAACTGGATATGGAGCCACAGGCCACTCAATAGTGGGTCAATATATTTCTGTGCTTTTTTACCAAGCAGCAATTTCCCGGGGCTGACAAATCCAGCAACACAGGGTCAAAAACTACAGTTCCCTGCACTGCCTCTGGAGGATGGATCAAAAACAGAGTCAATCTATATAGGCTGTATTAAAAGGCGTACTATCTACTGCATATTAGATAGGTGGACCCATCACCATGGCAGCTAAAAATGAAGACGCTTTTCCACATAAACTGTGTTTAGTAACTCAAATGATGATATTTACCTGAAACCTAGCTTTGCTTTTTAGTGCCAAAAATGGTCTTTGTGTAGTGTTAATGAAACACTAAATTTAATTAAAGGCAATTGTGTCAGGGGGGACACAAATCCCAGACTCCTAAATAAGAGTCCACTAAGAGTCCACCACCAGGCCCTCCAAACCTTCCTGAGTCAACTTTTGCACCTATATGTGTCCCCTTGTGGGCTGTACAACCATATGTTCCACTCAAACAAATATAAAGTTGTGCTGTTTCCAGTCTTGAACACATGTAACTCTGTAATAAAAAATGATCATTTGCGCCGAGTTACATTACTGAAGAATAGCATGAAATGAGTTTCTTTTGGAATGTCCACGGTTACAATTTTAATTTAATATGAATAACTTTCACAAAAGCTTGTAACTATTGAAGATTTTTTTCTAAGCAGTAAGCTGCACACATACAGTGTTGCCTGCTCACCATGCTTGCTGCTGGCTACTCTCCTACTTGTGCGCACATACAACATAATCAGTAAGTACTCCTGAAAGTCCTAATGTCACGCTATAATGGAACTACACTATGGTCACATGACTTCAGCATCACTAGCACTGAGCTGACTTTTTTGGTGCCATGATGACCCTTAATGTCCCCGACAGCATTTTTCTTCTCATTTAGCCTCTTGTTAGCAACAACCATTTATAAGACTTGTAAATACGATCTAATGCAGTTCCATAGCACAAATGTGAAACATAAATCTACCCAAACGTGCTGAACGGACGTGCTAATAACACTAAAGGATTTCCAGGTTTTAGGACTCCTTACTGCAGCATTATATAAGGACATATATGCAGCAGGGACAGACAGAAGCAATGAGCAGAATCTCTGTATAACACTGTAGCTGCTGAAGTAGATGGTGATAATTTACTACAGGTTAATCAATATCTACGTCCCCTTTCACATTACACACAGTCATTTGATCCATTGTTAATGGAAAAAGTATTGATTTGTTGCATCTTTAAGTTCCAGAGGAATCATATGATGAGTGCACTATCAGCATTTAATGTACCAGCTCGATACAACAACTTAACTATCATACTTTTGACCTTTTTTTTTCCCCCACACATGGCCAAATTATTGTAAACACATGTCTGCACATGAAGGGTAGAGATTGATTGGTTAAAAAAATATGGCTTCTGCAGATTGGTGAGGATCTCTTCTTTTATTTTAGATGCAGGGTGCTTCACTTCTTCCTCTAAATGATGCCCATAAACCGCCTCTCCTCTGTGTTTTGTTTGCATTACGTGCCTTCTTCCTAATTAATGCTGTTGCTTTGCTGATGATGAAGCAGTTTCCTAGGGACAAAGAAATGTTTTGACTCATTCTGCTATCTGGGTTTATACAGACCCTGCTCTCATTATTGCATGTTAGGAGTGATGCGAACACTCTGAGGTGTTGCACTGTTTCACCAATTTGGAAAGAGGCTTATTAGGAAAATGTTTTCTTTCCTGGGCAAAGTGCAGAGAGCGTTATAGAACTGTCACATCTCAATGCGGCTGGCTCTGTGCTCCAGCACTTTGAGCTCATCTGAAACAATGACTATAAAAAGGGAACTGCTGACTCTCAGCTTGAATTTGAAGCTAGTGTTCTTTTACTTGTTTAGAACTTTAAATACCCTGTGCAGCTCCATCAGTGATTGCGCACACACACTCACACAAACGTGTCACTCACGCCAAAGTCTCTTCCCATAACGTCACTAGTATTCACTACTACATCTGTTGCAACCAAGGCTGTACACATAATTTCATACACACTCATACTCACATTGCGCACCGCTCGCAGTGAATTGATGTAGGAATGACAGTATTTCTGGGGACAGAAATATTATTTTTATTTTATTTAGGTCTATATGCTTGGTGGGTATAAAAATACTGTACCGGTGTAAAACCTATGGTGTTTGTCAGGTGTAAAAATAATGCAGCCTATCAGAGGGGCAAGAGTTTTAAAAGAGGGTGTGAGAGTCGGTCTGAATGAAGTTTCAGTGCAGGTAACAGCTCCTAGACATGGCTTGGTTTGTGGTTTTGTGATCTATCCTGTGAGATGCTAAAAAACTCTGGAATTCAAATTAATTATTACACACTGCACTTGGGGATGCTGGCAAGATAAAAGGAAAAACAAGTTATTTTCCGACTATGCCTGTGATTTCCAGTACAGAACATCCTAGAAGGTGGTAAAGAACCCGCGACATACCCCTTTAAGACTGTGTTTTGTTTGAGCTACTTTTGTATGCTAAAAAATGACGTTCATTCATTTGTAAAGCTGCCTTTCTTAACACTGATGTGTAGCTTGTTATCCACTGAGTGAAACATCGTGAAAGGCTGGACCCCTTGTTCTGCGGCCAGAATCTTTACCACCCAGACTTTCTATATACAGCAAGAGCTCTGATACATATAATTACCAGCTGCACGTTTCTTGTGCGTTCTGCGCCTAAGTGTCTTTCAGCAATGTGTACATTTTTGTGCTATTCAGCACAAAAATTAACTATTTCTTTCCCTGCTCATTCCATCTCTCCTAGTTTCACATCTCCTGTCCAGAATTTAAAAGCATGCATTCACTCATGTGTATACATGAGCAGTTATCCATCCATCCATATTCTAACCTTGCTTTGTCCTATGCTATAGGGTCAAAATACAGTATCTAAAAAAAATATGGGGGTCACAGGGAGGGTACACCCTGGACAGGTTGCCAGTCTAATACTGAGCTGTAAGGATTTGTCCATCAGTATAATATATAATGCCTAATTATGTTATTATATATGGTATTAACACATTAATTAGCACTGGCAGTCGCTTCAGGCTAAGCCCAAGGATGCAATGGCATGTGCTTAGTTTATACTACCAACCGTAGAATAGACCTAAGTGATGTGTGGGGAAGGGTGGGGTATTAGTGGATGTTTACAGTTCATATGGGGTCCAGGGCAAGAGGCTGTTGGTCAGTCTGCAGGTGTGAGATTTGATTCACCTGTAGGGCAAGAGGTGAAACAGGTGATAAGCAGGATGTGAGGGGACTCCTGTGATGGACTTTAATTTTCCCGAGGCTGGTGCTCAAAAACCTGAAGCTGATGACAGTTCCCACACATTCTCCATTAATGAGGAGTGGGGTGTGGTCTTGTCTGGATTGTCTTGGATGTCTTAAGTCCTTTCTGAGTGCCTTTGTTTTATGGACGTTCAGTGTCTGCTTATTTTCTGAGATCCAGATAGACAATTCCTTTACCTCAACCCTGTATGACATCTTGTCCCCACTACAGTGGCTTACACTGGCTTGATTTTAATGTAATGTAATGTAATAGGAAGATTGAATTATTTTACGTTGTCCACAAAAACAACAAAATTATGAACCTTATGTATCTATTTTATGTGATGTAATAGACATACTCTCGCTTGTTCTCTTGAGGAATCCTAGCTTGTTCTTTTTTGGTTAATCTCTAAAGCTCCTCCAGATCTAACGTTCTCCTGGCATGGACCCTGGTTTTAAGGGCGCTCCACAGATTTGAATCGGGGCTTTGTGTAGGTCAGTCAGTAACATTTTGCTCTCCAGGAGGTAGTGCTACACTAGAAGAGACACCCAGATTTGCTGCTGATTGCTTTAGGTTTTCTTTCAAGATATTCAGATTCCTTTTTACTTCATGAGTCCTTCCTCCCATCCTTCCTTGGGGTATACTTCTCTTCTTTATTTCCCTTAATGAAGCCAAAGGTGTGACCAAAGAGTTCTAGTTTTGTGTCATCTAACCAAACGACACACGTCCAGTCTGTGTGATCTGTCTCGAGGTTGTGTCTGGCAGACTTCAGTCTGTCTTGAAGGTGTCTCTTCTGCAGTTTTTCTTGGTCTACAGTCCATTCCTGTGCAGGACTCTAGTCTTCTCTGACAATTCTCACACTAATTTTCTTTCCAGAACCTTCCAAATGTTTGTCTTCCTCTGACAGTCTTGTTCTGCACTGTGACTCTCTTTGAACTTCTTGATAAAACCCTCTCACACCCGTTCCTGAAACGAAGCTCTTTAATAAACTTGTATATCCTTCTTCTTCTTTGTAGACAGTATAACACTTTTCCTCCAATCATTATGCAGCCTGATATAATACAGTTTAAGCCCAGTGTTATGCATCCACCTGTGGTCTCACTCAAAAATCTAGTAAGGAAATAATAATAAAAGAGGGACCTGGTTAAAGGGGAAGGGTGGGTGTGTCTGCCTTCATTCTAAGGGGGCCCCTCACAATGACTGAACAATGAATGAAGTCCCGCTGCTCCATTCTCCTCATACCACACAGCTCTGGCATTCTTATCCTAGCACACAATGAACAGGTATCAAAAATGGACAATTCAACAGAACCCAAGCAATGGGTGTACTGAAACGAATTAGCCCTGTGAAAGCTTGTAATGCTATAAAATTATAGGAGGTAAGTAAAGGTTTAAGTGAGGGGGATGAAAGGGCGATATCAAACCATGTCAAGATGGTAATTCAGTCCATCATGGGGGGTGGGGGCACATTTCTTTATGGCCTAATATTCTAGTTCTGAAGGAGAAAAATACAACAAATGTCTGAAAAGAAAACGACAACCCATCCATTCAATTGGGGGTGGGGGGGTGTTTTAGTTGATTCCCTGCTGTACTTTATGACAAGAAAATAATGGAATGGCAAAGTATAAATCTTTTGTTGACATTTAGAAAGTCATTAGATTTATATTCTGTAAAAGAAAAGCTAGAGATAAACTCCAAGTAATGTTCTCCTAAAATGTTCTGACATTTTGCAAAAAAAACACCTTCAACAGAATGTGCATGATGGATATGAGATAGGAATACCAGTAATGGCGAAAATGAAAAAAGTGCAGGTGAAGTCTGGTGCGAGAGAACGTGATGATATGCTATCAGCTAATAAGACAAGACAATAATAACAGGTTGATTTTAGCAGACAGCTGTGGTGATGAGAACTGTGTACTATACAAGCTAGACTTGGTCAGTATTAGATCATGACCAGCTCACCTTGAGTTTTCGCATCCATTCAGGCCTCCGCAGGCCGCAGCTGCTACTGTGATCACATGACTGTTGATTGCTGCCATTCTAGTCGATTGATGTGTTCCCACCAGACATGCAGCGTCCCAGAAGCAACGGTACGCTCTGCTCCACAAAAAAGCCAGCCAACCAGATTGAGCAGGCAAGAAGTCAGGCACCAGAACACCAGGGAGAATATGTTTGATTCTTTTGAAATAATGACATGAGAGAACTCTGGCTGTTACACTTAACATAACAACCGCAGCCATGTAAGAGGAGAGATTCATTTAGCAAGTAGAGAAACAGCATTTTATATGATACAACATGCTTTTTAAAACAGACCACATCAGAAAGGAAAAGGCCGCGAGAGCAGCAGCAGCAGCTGTTTTCAGAGTGGAAGGTGACATGCTCCCTGTATGTACGTGTATTGATGGAATGAACAGAGGTTTCAAGAACTTGCTCTGTAACCTAGCCTGATACATGTAGAGATTAAATTAACCATTAGATAAACAGGCAGATTACTACAGGATTTTGTTAATCCCGTAGGTTAAAGACAGAGCTTGCAGTTTGTTAGCTAGTTTCTAACAGAGGCACACCAGGAGGATAGTGATCCAAAGACTAAGGTGCATGTACTCTACAACCCAGTTTGGCAGCCACTTTCAGTGTCCACCTTAGCATTAATCTTAATCAGAGACATGCTTACAGAAGCAATTTGTAGGCTTGTAGATTGCATCTCATTGGTGCAACAAGGCTGTAGCTTTTTGGAGGCATCGGGATGCAACACATGCATCATCAACACATGAGGCAAAAGTCATTCCAAGATCCATGGCACTTTCTTCAATGGAATGCAGTGGACCCCACTAACAGAACGCCAACGGTCTATGAAGGATACACCCCAGTAGGCCACAACCCCCAAACTGGAACACATCTATTGGTTCTTGTTGGCAGACCTGGTAGAATTTGTGGAGTCACTCCAGCACTATAGAATGTATGCCGATGCATCGCAGGATGTGGAAGTCACCACTCACCACCCATTGTGTGACTGACTGTAAAAATAGCTTTGCCTTGTGTCGCTTGTTGCCTGTTATCATTATATAGGTTTTCATAATACATAATACATATGTTGAAACATGCACATTTTCATACTAGTGTTGCATAATATGCAGATTATATGCAGATTATCACAACTACGTAGGTAAAGGGCATTAGCAGTGCCTCCCTGCTTCTGTTAGCCAGCGTGAACTCACAGATCTGTCGGCCACTGCAAACTCTCCAGGTTACATATTAACAGAATCAAAATAACTGACCCACATTAGCCTGTGATGCTTCATATTGTTGCAAGCTCACAATTACACCCGGGAACTAGGAACCAGATAGATAGGTACATAGGCGTCGCTACGATTATATCAGAGGGGGACGTGTCCCCCCCACATTTTAAAACGGCCCGTTTGGACCCCCCACATTTAGTGAGTAGGAAACTCCACCTAACGCTGTTTCGATTGCTCGTGAAAAACTCCGTTCCAGTTGGTTCATAAGAGAATAACCTCACCGCTGAAATCCACTCCATGTTTTCCTGGTTACCACAGCGCTGCATTACCGTTACTATAGTAACGGACCTAACAAAGCCAGTGGCTTTCTTCGAGCGAGCGTAAAACGCCGCAAAAAGAACCATCAGTGCTGGTCGAAGCTGGTGGAGGTAACGTCAGTGTCATCCCACAAAGTCCAGCTCATGCTGAAGCCTGACTGCTTTGTCACATGGCCCCAGGTGACGTTAGGTTGATGTTAAATCAACAGAAAAGTTGGGAGGAAGCTGCTGTTTACTTCCAGTTACAGTAGCGGTATTATTTGTCTGATGACATGTTGTTGTCTTTTCTGCTGCCTCCCCACACACAATGGACATGAGGAGATTCCCAACAAAGACACGGAGAGTTAGAGTTTTCAGCATTAACCCATATTGCAATAAGGCCAGGTTAGCTTCTGTTAGCCTGCTAGCTTCAGCCTCGCCTATAGCCAGTGCACATAGCCACCTGCTCCTAATCTTATCAGCAAGAATAAAATACATGTGATGGACCGTCAGGACACAGTGGAGCATTATATGAACAGGGAAACACTGATGTAGCAGATGAGGCAGTGCATCATTATAAACACATCCACACGGTTTGTTGTGAATTCAGCAGTTTTATAAGCAAATAAAGATAAAGACATGTATTTTTTTGTAAGTTAGTATTTTTAGTGTTTCAGTATTATCTGCATTAAGCAGTTTGGTTCATTTTTCTATGGGATTTGCCAGTTTTTTGTCTCTGTAAATGAGAGAAGGCCTCAGATATGGAGGCTGTTAGTGTAGTAGCACCAGTATGTTTGACAAAACTGTTGTTTCACTTGGAATTAGTTTGTCACCGAGTTTTTGTTGAATCTGTCTCTGAAATAGTCATTAAGTGTTTACTTCTGTAGGCAAAATAGTTTAACAACCTGTTAAAATCCACAGGAAATCGCAACTACTTCATATTATATTATATTTCATAATATACTACTTTTTTTTCACCACCCACCCACAGAAGGTGTCCCCCCCACATTTTTAATGCTTCCTACGCCACTGGATAGGTAGCATGTGCAGCTAGGTTGAAAAGTAAATAAATTGCTTTGGACATTGTTGCTTATATGGAAAGCCATATTAGTCTTAATAAATGTAAAATAAATAAATACATAAATAAATACATAAATAATTTTAATTTTAATAAATTATATTTTTCTATTTATTTCAACATTACTTTATTTAAGTTCCAGGACTTCCTTCTAAATAAAATGTAGAAATAAATAAATGCATTATTTATTTCCAAATTTATTTATTTAAGTTATTTATTTCCATATATATTTATGATTAAGATGGCTCTCCATAATCCATGACGCAGTTTCACAAAACCATGTGTGTGTTTGATAACATCACATAGAGGACAATCAATTTCAACAAACACCCCTCAGCCTGGAGTTGAAGTGTGGGTGTTGCAGTGACGTGGGATGCGTCCTATAACCATTAGGCTGGGACACCTCAGCTAGCTGTCGTGTGTATCGATCCTTTCTTGGTTAACATTTAAGACAAGGTGTTAAAAGGCATCATGAAGGTGACGCTCTCAATGTGTCAATCACAAGTCAGCTCTTGGTTCCTCATGCAAGATTTGTTTTGTCAATGTTAAAGCAAAGGTGCAATATTGAACCTCCAGTCACCTCACAATGTCCTCATTTGGTCTACGCACACACACACACACACACACACACAAACTTGGACTCCAATTTAGGATAACGGCCAGTACCCACACTGTAATACTGCATGACAGTTTTTGATAAGCTGGTTCCTGATTGGTGGCAATACTTAGCAAGGATTTCAAGGTGCTAAATGTCAGAGTTGTGACCTCTCAGTGTTATTCTAGGATACACACACATTTCAGTCACTGAAATAGAAAAATACAGACATGGTTACAAAAATATGATTGTATCATAAGTAATGGCAGCTGGAATAGTCCTGAAAAGAGCAAAATCCCGGTTATATAAAGATAAAGGGACATCATTTAGGATGGCATCAAGGGAGGATGTCCTGTCCAAATTATTCAGCCAAATTAATCAGGCACCATTGGTTATAGAGATGTCCCGATCTGCTCACGTGATCAGAAATCGCCCCCGATTACATGGTTTACATGGCAGCAATGAGTGGCCGGCAGCAAGCGCTTTACACACACAGACACAGAGTTTTGCAGAATGTAGTGAGTTTTACGAGTTTTAGTAACATTTATATGACCTGTGGTAGCGCAAAGGTGCAGGACATCAATTCAATGCAATTCAGTTTTATTTATATAGCGCATTTTACAATCAGAAATTGTC
This sequence comes from Parambassis ranga, assembly GCF_900634625.1. NCBI lineage: Eukaryota > Metazoa > Chordata > Actinopteri > Ambassidae > Parambassis > Parambassis ranga. The sequence continues at coordinate 18,673,887 of NC_041037.1, forward strand.
TCAAAGCACAAACTCAGAGCATGAGACCCAGAACCCGAGCCCCCTTAAGAGCACTGTGGCAAGGAAAAATTCCATTTAAGAGGAAGAAACCTTGAGCAGGACCCGTCTACTTAGGGGGGAACCAGTCCTGCTGCTAGTCGGCCTATCACAGCTGAGATAGCACAAATGAGCGCAATAAGGGAGCTGCCATTCGCCTTTGTAGAGAACCGTAAAAGTCTTTGATCGGGACTCGGTATCGGCAAATGACTCAGACCCGAGGGCAAAAAACATAGGACACCCCTAATTTGTCACCACCCTGGGCTTCACTGGTACAATGGTGGGGAAAAACATCTGATCATTTGAGTGTGTTGTGTGCTTAAAAATATGACAATCCTTGCGATCCTAAGTAAATACGCCACTTCCTTGGCACGGGGCAGGTATTCTCAGTGCTTTGTTTCTTAGAATACTCTTTTTGTCTTCTTGTCTATTTTTAATGCTAAAAAAAGTCTATAAACACACCAATCAGTAGAATGGATCAGCTCAGCATACAGTAGCTGTTTGCAACATGGGTTTAAAAACTGCTTTTGGCACTAAAATGTATTTTAATTATTTGTGTATTTTTAGAAAAGACTAGAGAAACACAGGCTGTGGCTACTGCTGTTGCTAGGTGACTATAAATTGATACTTGCTCAAAGCAACATTATTTTCAGCTTCTCACATTCTTAATTTCAGCAGCCCACGCTCAGGTCTAAATGCGCTGTTAGAAACACACACTCTATGCCGTTTGGAGAAAGCATAGAAACAGGCTCGTACGAATCCGGTGCAGCCGGTGAGTGCACATAATAGAAATATAAGAACAGTTGGATGCAGTTCATTACAAACAGTAATTTGTTTTGGGAGGGTCGGTTGCACTGAAGAAGATGTGCTTCTGGGTAATTGGTAGAGGTGTGAGGCTGCCAGGATTTATACACTTATATTTTGATGCTTTTATGCTGTGACTTGAATTGCTCTTAATTGTCAATTTGTACATGCTGCAAAAGTGTTTGTATTATTTACCTATAACTATCTATTTTCAATGTTTTTGAACAATCTTAAACTGAGAAATTGGTCAATAAATAGAACACAACACTGATTCTTCTGATACTTTATTACAATTTACGAGAAATTATATAGTAATCAGGGTACTTGACACCAATAGCAATTATTACTGAGCAAAAGGCACTTAGTAGGTTATTTTATTATAATTCATTATGTCTCAGATGAATTTATTTGTCAGAGACATCATGTAATTATGAGAACTAGATGGCTTATTTAAGTGTAGTGAATTATATTTTTTGTCTGTGCCAAGTCTTCAGGAACAATATGAGAAGGAGGATCTGTCTGACTTTATTAAGTAAATCACAAACAGGGTACAAGGTTAGTCAAATGTTTATATTATAGACTGTAAAGTTTCAAATGGGAGGCTCAAAATCAATAATGTGCCTAGCCATCATAATTGTTTTCTGTAGTATACAAAGAATAAATCTGATCTCTGTGGATTTCCAGGGGGACGAACAGACACAGAATCAACTCCCCCTGGATGCATTTGCATAGACATACGAGCAATCAGAGCAATATCAACTGACATTTACAATAGCATACAGTGGAACAAGTACACCAGTGTTCTCAGTTTTGCTTAAAAAATGTATTAAAATTCCCACAAACAGACACATATGTATATGTGTGTGTGTGGATTTTAATACATTTTTTGCACACACACACACACACACACGCACACACACACACGCACACACACACACACACACACACACACACACACACAGGTGAAGCAGGAAGCCTGCCCTCTGACCAAAGTGGCATGCCCTTCATGTAAAATACAATCAGTAAAAAATCCCATGAAGTTAAGCATTTTGAGTGCAACATGCAACATGCAACACCCCGAACTCTCAACTGATGTGCTTGCAGCTAATAAACTGTTGCACTCATCTATGTCACTTCTTAGGGACCAATCAAAGTTTACTTGCTGGCGTTGGCCTGAGGGACTTGACGGGGATTAGTCAAATCTGCAGAAAAGTTGCAGTGATTGGTTAAAAGGCTTCAGAATTTACGGGGGAGTGGTTGAATTTGTGTTAACAGTTGTGATCGCAACATTGCAAAACCCTGGAAGGTCTAATATACAGTATATACACAAATCTATCCTGTAACACAGGTTCAGGCTTTTAAAAAGCTGTCAAGCAAAATGTACTCAGGCACGGGCTGAATTTTGTCGGGCTCAGACCGGGTCAAGCTAACCTTTAAAGGCCTGATAACAGCTTTTATATACATATACATACTCTCAAGCTCGTCAGTCAGTCTGGTTCAACCACATAGCATCCACCACACTGGTACCTGACCAGCTTCCCTGGTTCTCATTCTTCCAGGACTTCATAAACTATGTACAGTATATGTACAGTGAAGTCTAAACAATTAGCTAAATGACACCAAACTGCTCAGAAAAGAGTTGAGTGATGGTTGTCTTCTTAACTATCTAACTTCTTAACCATATAACTACAGGGTCCCAGCTGTCAATGGGCAAGAGGTGGGGTACATCCAGAACAGACAGCCAGTCTATTGCAGGGCTAACACAGAGAGACAGACCTGCACCAGCACCTACACCTGCAGCCAAATTAGACCCCCAGTTAAGAAGAAAGAAACTGGAGTACATAGGCTATGGAAGAGGGTGCAAACTACGCACAGATGTGAACCCGGATCCTTCACCACCATGCCTCCAATAATCTACCAGTGTTTTTTTTTTGTTGCTTTTTTTGTTTTAAAGAACAACATACTGTTATTTACTTTCAGTGGTGCATTAAACTTACAATGTCTTTGGATGCAAGCGCCGGAGAAGGTCTTATACTCTCATTTCTTTATGTAATCACACCCACTTAAGAGACTCTTAATCAACTCTGCCAACTTGTTTGCATATTTTTCTATAGAATTCCTTGAATATTATGTAAACAAATCTGTCTTTACTTTCAGGAGTCCTAAGGTCTTGTTATGGAAAGAAAGAAATCATTTAGACTGTTTTTTTTGCAATGATGGAAAAAGAGCATTTTGTATATTTAAGTTCAGAGCAATGATCCGTCATCCAGGTGGTGATGAAACATTAGCACTTATTTCATCAATTATTGTGCTGTTTGTATCATTTGGACATACTGTTTTGGTGTGGGAGGAATTTTAGTGTACTTTAGTTTCAAATAAAAAAAACTGAGAGTCAAATGGATACTTTTAAAAGGTAAATATGCAAACAGTGTACACACAACAGGAGACAATCATGTTCTTTACTGTACATTCTGTAGAGAGATTATAAAAGGAAGAATATGTTCTGTGTATCACTTCTATAACTAGTTCCAAATGAACTTCAAATGTCTTCTTTAAAGTCTCTTACGCACCATTTTCTCTCCCCAGTGATCTGGTATTTATGACTCTTGGTATGACTCAATAGCCAATGAGAGCAAGAGGATCAGGAAGTCCACCCCAACAGGAAGTAGTGTACTTTTACAGCTCACAAGCATGATGGCAACCAAAAAACATAACTAGTACCAAATGGAACATAGAAAAAGAAGACCAAATCGTGGAATCGTGTAATGTGCCTTTACAAGACACATCACAGGTGACTATGTCAATCATCCGTATGTAACTTTCTGGCATGGTGTGTGTGACCAAATTGTCTTGGTGTGTGCATTCGGAGGATCCATCCATACAGCTTCTTAATCCACCTTGTTCTGTACACCGGGAGGATCTGTCCCAGCTCGCAATAGGCAAAACTCACACTTATATTCAATTTAGAGTCTGCACTTAACCAACTGTGTATGTCGTTGGAAAGTGGGAGGAAAGCTGGACTACCTTCTTGCTGTGAGAGGACAATGTTCACCACTGCACCACCATGCTGCTCCGTTTGAAGATTACAATGTTAAAAAGGAGCTAAAATCATTTCTATGTGCTCCCCTACGTTTTTTTTAATCAATTAAAATTTTAGTGTAGCCAGTCTTACTGTGTTATTATCTATCATTTCACAGAATACAAATTACATGCCCAAAATGTCATTTGTAAAGTATTCCAATGCATTCCTTAATCTGATTAACGTAGTCTGGATTACCTACACATTGAATGGCATTTTAGGTTATTGAATGCAGCAATTCTGCTGTTTCAGAAAATCCCAGAAAGCAAATGATAACATATTGCACTGTCAGGCTATGTTAACGCAGACAATGTGTTCCTTTTCCATTTCTTTATTGACTTAGCTGTCGAAAGTGGGAATAGACAAAATAGAAATATTTGGTTACAGTATAGAATTTGCTAACATTTTGTTTCGTTGTGTTTAGTGCATAGATGTTGCAACTACTTCAGGTGAAACCATCGGAAGGAAACTTGGAATTTCCCTCATGACTTTCCTGATTTCATAGTATACATGATAACAGGATGATGTAAAAGAATCCAGAGAATAATGCATCATCAATGTTCTTCTATTATGAAACTGAATGAAATGATCAATCCTAAAGGCTGTTTGATATTTTCAGGCATATGAAATGACTAGTGTGCATATAGCAGGCCGACTGTGGTAGCATGTCCAATGAAAATGATAAGCATTGCCTATTCAACAGGCATTTAAAACCAGCAAGTTAAAAAAAGGTTAAAGACATATGTGACGCTAAGCTAATCACAGACTCTGAACCCCTGTGTACTCTTTCAAGCTGCTGCTACTTTGTAGACGTGACACTGGCGTTTTTGATGTGGTTGGCGCACACACACCGTCACATTCTGACTGATGCCAACATGAGCATCATACAGTTGACCACACACATATGGACCCCTGATATTAGTGAGTGAGCATGCTTAGTTAGAAGGCACTCTGGCTGAAGGAAGACATTACTGCACGCACAGGAAAAGCACAGGAAAGATAATAAGCTAAAGGATAAACCTACCTCACCTTCATGCACTTTTTTAAAAACTTCTTTATTAAGCCTAAGCATGAAACTTCAGTGGTATACACTACAGCTCATGCTTCTCCCAGAGATGTGCAGGAACAACAGCGGGGTGCGATGACGTCACTCCATTGTTTAATCATCGTTTAATCTTTTGGTCATTAATTATAGTTTGACACATTGACAATAAAAAATATGGACAGAGCTTTCGTGACATCACCCATTTGTTTCTGAAGAGCCATTCTGAGGCTCGGTGGGAGGCTCCGGGATGCTCTGACCGCCGTCATGTTGGCAGCGCCACTGTCTGCCAAAACTCTAAATACGAGCACGAGTGGAGCTGAGGAGGTCGGGTTATCGTGGAAGCAGGAAACTTGCGCTGTGAAATGACTCGCTTCTGAAGCCAGCCCCCAGTGGTTGCGGAGTGGTGTGGAGGTCCCTGTGGATTTCCACTTTCTCCCTGTGCCTGCTTGGGTTTTGTCCAGGTACTCTCCAGGCTTCCTCCTACATTCTAAAAACATGCATGTTAGGTTGATTGGTAACTCTAATTTGGCCATAGATGTGTGCTGTTGGAACTGGATTGAATGCTGTCAAACAGATGCCGGTCCTTCAACAACAATCTACTGGCTTAAAATGAAAGCATTGGCTCAGCTTTGCAACACATTTTAGGGTCTTGCAATTCATTGGAGAAAGGTTATTTGCTTAATAAGCATTTTCCTGACCCAAACTGAGGTGCAGGTGATACTGTTCCAAACAGGTGCTTGAAACACTTTTAACAAGTAAATGACAATTATTCTGTTGAAGCATATTTAATAAAAACCATCAGCAGACTAAAAGAAATGACTCATCTCAGCAGTGACATGGTGTTTTGGTTTGGTGCGTACAAAAGTTGGTGTAGACTTACAGAAAGCACAATAGAGTTTTCAGGACATGGCTATCGTGTCAGGTTTAGTAGGTAAGGGTGGACACAGAAGCAGGTCTACATTCAGTCTGGAGCAGAAATCCACAGTTAGTTACAGGGTTTGGTATACAGGAGGGCAGTCCGATAAGATTTGGGTTAACTCAACAACTATTACTGAGAGATTCAATTATAAATCCTTATTTATTTTAAGCAATGATGACAAATACAAAACAAACTGAAAAACCGCTTTGTCAACCTAATGGTGGTAGCACACTAACAGATTACTAGAACAAAATTGGTTCACCACAAATTTGTGCCGATTTGTCTGCTTGTGTTGAGGAGCAATTGGCCAAAAGCAGTTCAAATGAAGTGACTGATAAACAAAGGGAGGGATCAATATAATGGTATAGCCATATGCCATTAACGTCCGCTGCGCGTTCATGTAACGCGTGCTTGCAGCTGAAACTCAGACCTCACTCGGCAACAAGAAATTCTATTTTCTGATTGGCTGACTGGCTGGCCGTTTATTGCAGACAGCTGTATGAGCTCACTCTCTAAAATACTCATACAAAATAGTCAAGTGAATGACCATATATGAGCAGTTATGTGGAAAATATTCAGATTGGGAATGACTAAAAACTCATTCCAAACATAGAAGCCTGCAGTTCAGGCTGCACCTGGGGTGGTAAGGCCGGTTGTCTGCTGACTCTCACGGTGTGCTCTCTGTACTTGGGTCCAAACAAACAACAGTGGAGTAAATAATAAAGGAAACGCTCATGACGAAACTCAAGGCAATCCAGAGGTAGTTGGGAGGAAGTGTATGGGGCAAACTCATACAGAATGAATGGAGACTGAGTTGACCAGCAGGTGATCCAGGTGGAAAGGATGGATAAAAGACAGTAAAGACACACCCAGGGGGGATCCAGACAGCCCCTATGTTCACTGTAGTCCCTGTTTCAGCTTAACATGCACATGGTCTTAATAAACATTACACTCTAACATGTAATCTCTTAAAACATCTCTCTGCAGTGATATTTTTGTGTTGAATTTTCAGATAAACTTTCAAACTTTGTTACATTTGTAGTAAAGTAGTGTAGTGTATTTCTCTTGAAATGGGTCTCTAATGTTTGTGTTAAATAGCTCTGAGACGCTGAGGTTGATTTCATCATGATGCGCTGTGCTATAATTACACATATTTGTGTTTACTGTAATTAAATCAGGATTGAAGCAGAGCGAGAAACAGCTATGAATAAAACTAATTTTATCTCCTCAAACAAAGCAGACACGGAGTCGTGGAAGCAAACACTACTCCACTAACAAACACAAACCTCTTAGTAGGAGTGTACCAATCAGATATTGACTAAATAGCTAAATAACAGGGCTGATCTATTCACTTCTATTCTATGTTTGCAACATATTGTTGTTAAAGCAAGGCATCTGGACATGTAGAGTTACTTCAATGTTCTCTACGAATTATGACCTGGGTGACTGAGAATCTTCATCAACAACATGCTGTCATGCACCATGCAGCATCCTGATACACTTCACTCACTAAGCACAAAGCATGGAGTAATCCAATGAGTCAACTGGTCCACAAAGATGACCAAAAGTAAATGGACAGCGTATCGTACTGTTGGTCTATTTTTAGTAGTAAAGGCAGGACATTAGTCCACTAGATATCTATTACTGATTGATTGTTCATGGTTAATCAATCAATATCTTCTAACATTTTATGGACAAAGCAGTAGAAAATGTTCCTGTTTCCTGAGTAACCCTTTCATTACTTGACTAATTCTTGCAGCTTTTAATGTGCATTTAGATAAAGCTTCCTGTTTCAAATACAACACAAAAAAGGTCAAAGGTAAAAAAATTTCTACAGCCCTTACTACAAGGCCATCGGATGCCTGACCTCATCACCCTTGCTTAAAGGGCTTGGCAGGGAATCAGAAAAAAGAGGCCTGCGCTCATGCTTGCTACACCAACAAGTGTGACAACTACATGCAGCAATAAGCAAATAATGATACTGACACACCGTCCGGCGTTGGTTTGTTCCTGCAGCAGGCAGATCACCATGCTATTAGCCGTAACTTTGATTCTACTGCACACAGGCTACAATGCTACTCTTTTACTAATTAGACCACTTGTGGTTCAAAATTGCAAAAGGTACATGCCATGGCTAGCTGATTAGCATGCTAATTCCAATCATATCTCAGCTACATTTTGTACATAAAAGTATAAGGATAATTAGCAGTTTTCCTAATCTAATTTTGGCTCTTTCAAGCATTGTGAAACACAGTCATGTACCCACATGCCTTAGGCCTTATACTTTAAAATCATCGTCTCTTTTACAAAAAGTTTGTGGATTTTGAACAAGTGGCAACCTCTGTGGAAATGAGCCAAATGAGCCCACAGGGAAGTGTCAAAAACTGCACACCTTCCCTCCTCCTTGTTCATCTACCAGACAAAGCTCACCATTTACAAATTACACTACATACAAATATGTAGCCTTTAATATGTCTCACAATGCAAGCTTCAACATAGGAGCACAAAGCACACAGGTATCATATCAGATCATTCCCATTATGTCTGAGCCATATATGTCTGTTTAGTCACCACACATCAAAACTCATGGTGTTTACAAAAAAGTCTGGGGAGATGAATAAATGCAACCCAGCAATGGTATAATGTAAAATAAAATCCCCATTGGCTTCCAAGACAGGTTCCAACTGTCCAGATTTTAATTATATTAGGACCTAAACACAATTATGGGTGTGACTGCCTTGAGTGACAGGCAGGTGCCGACTCACCAGGCGAGCTTCCCATTCCACGATTGCCTGCCTCGGATCCACTGCTCCACCTCTTGGCTCTTATTAAGAGTATGGCAGGCTGTGACGCTGCCAACATGGCGGTGATTAGAATCTCCCACAGAGACTCAAAATGGTACTAAGTCCTAAAACCTCAACCTATGCTAACAAAGTACAAAACAAAATTTATACAAATAAAACTAGGAACAAATCTGATGGTGAACACTAGGAAAACACTAGAACTACGACATGGAAAACAATGCAGAAGCAAGACAGACAAACTGACAAAGACAATGAGACACAGGTGGAGACAATTAGGGTAGGTCAGCCAATCAGCAGGCAGATCAGATCAGTTAAGCAATCATTCACAGTTCTTTAATCAGGCAGGGTTCGGTACTCGGGAAAGCCAAGAGGGTACAGGCAGAAGTCAAAACCCAAAAATCCACAGAGCAAAAGAGCCACTAGGAGAAGGCTAAGGCTCAGTCAGTAAACACAACACAAATAAGACTATCGAAGAAGACATAAATACGACAAAACCAGATATTTTTATACATAACCTAGTTTCATATTCTTTCCGAACCATGTTCATTATAAAAGTCACTTTAATGTTACTGATCATACACTTTGAATTTTGTTAAAAAATGCATTTACTATACTTATAAACATGGCCATATGACACTGGAGAAGACAGCTGCTGTTTGTCTGTCTTTACACCCTGACTGCAAAAAATGAAACAAAACAACATGAGCTGTGACTGAAAAAGATGCACATACTGTAGCTGCTGTAATCATGTAACACCAGTCACGGCCGAGCAGGCTGCGTCAGGTTGACGTTTTTGGCTGAGATATCTGTTTGCAGTACAGCTGGGTAATGCAAACAGGCTACCGTGACAGCTATGAGCACTAACAGTTGTCATCTGGGTGAAGTGTTCTTCTCACCACTAGCATTCCAAAGCCTGAGATTTGAAAGACATGAATGCAGAAAATGGAATGAACAACCACAAATCAGCAACACAAAACAACACCCGGACTATTTTGGTTCCATGGTGTTAACACGATTGTTGATGTTCGACAACCCTGAGGCAAAAATTCATGGTTCCTGCATAAATCGCCTTACTTTGGACAGCTCTTTAACATACCTAAATGATGTACGTTAATGACCAGTCAGTCAGTCAGTACTGTGAAGAATACACAAGGGCATCCACTGTCACGTTGTGTGGATTCTATGTAAAGCTGTGGACACACTACACGATTTTGTGCCTGATAAAGTCTGCTCAGCAAAGTCTGCATAAGTCTGTGCTAGTTGGAGACAACATCTGCAAATGTGTGAGGGTAACAGCCCCGACCAGACCTCAGTCGCATTCATTTACACATATTTGAATTTCTCGGGTGGAGTCTGGACGCAGTCGTGTAGTGTGAACTGATCACAGACCCGACTGCAAAAACGTGTTGTCAACAGCCAATGAAAAGAGAGGGTGAGACATGTGAAAGAGTGTCACAACAGCGATCGACTCCTCCACTACTTAATCCAAACCCATTTTTTTCTTCCTGATATTTTTCCTCCCGAGCTGATAGCTTCACAGATAACAGCAGTGTCGTGAGTGTTTGTTTACTTCTTCTTCCTTTCCTTCTTACACTTTATATGAAAAAATGAAAATCTTACATTTAAAAAAATATGATTTTTGCTGGATTATATAGGGGGTTGCGGGCCAGATTGAATGGCGAATTGAGTCAGATTTGGACTCAATTCTGACACGTGTGAACTAGATACTGTGCGTACACATGGTCAGAAGTGTGTGTATGCTTTGCGCACAAATGATCATACGCGCTGTTGTCCCCAGCCTTAAGATGTAAAGTGTAACTTTGGCCTTGTTTTATCAAGCTGCTGAACCACAGATGCATAAAGCCAGAGCCACCTTTCAAAATAAAAGAAAACTGCATTCAATTATGGACAGCCTTGTCTTTGATTAGTATGTAGTAAAAATGTAGACATTGGAATCACAAACAGCCACTCCAGGCAGCTTACTATCATTATAATCATGTATGAAGAATTTGATCAAAACTAGGCCATGCATGTTTCCTAACTGTGCTTGAATGCTGTCTTCACAGGTCTTCACAGGTCTCCTTAAAAAGTCATTCAAACAGCTGCACTCCAACTTGGTAATGATCGTAATGTAGCTGTATATGACATCCATGTAACCCCCTGAATCTTTCCAGACACATGTTCTTTTTGTTGAGTGTTTCATCCCTAAAGTGAGGTTATGAAGCTCAGCATAGGACAGTTTAACTTTTGGCACCCTGGTAGCACCTAAGTCCGCTTTACTCAGACCCTCTCCTCCTGCTTTCAGATTAGCACAGAGAGGTTTCGTTTTTTTTACATGTTGATGAAATAAAATCTATTAATGTTCCCTTCTACTAAATGGTACCACCAAGAAACAGCCACATCTCTGACTCTGATAAAGCCCTTTGCCTTCTCCTGTCTACTCCGCAGTGCAGGGGGGTGGGGGGTGTCTGACAGATATGTTTCCCCCTCAGGGCAAATTATGTGCTCCTGGTTGAGACCATTCAGTACTACAAATATGTATGCTTGCCTCAAGAATGCCTAACAAGTCCCAGGGGATCTGAAAATGAATCAGTGTAGACCATAGACTGCGTATCCCCAGCCATTGTACAAAAAGGGGATGTTGGGTGGGATGTTTTGGCTTCATTTTTGGGGAGCTGTCATCAGCTGTTGCCTGTCTCTATCTACAGTCTCTATTGTGGACTGAGCTTGAGCATCAGCCAGAGATACCTGCAGAAAGATATGGAGAGAGAAAATAAAGAGACACAAGCACAGGACTGCAGAAGAGAAAGGACACACAATTAACCATGAAATACTGAATTATAAATATGAGTCAGTCTGAGTAAAAAAATCGCAGACATGTGAAAGTGGCACATATATGCTAGAGTGGGCCAAGAGGAAAGGGAAGAGTACAAAGTAGAGGAGCTTATGTGCACATATAAAGAGTGGCACATAAATACAGGAGTGGACCAGAGGAGGCAAAAAAGGGGATGAGCTTAATGAAAACATGCAAGAGCAGCACAAATATAAGAGTGGACCAGGGAAAGGGAAAGTTCGACAGGAGACGAACTTTGTGCAGACATACAAGTGTGGCACATTAATAAGAAGTGGTTTGGAAACAAGCACATAAGTACAGGAGGAATAAAGTGTTAAATAGACAAGAATTGTGATCAGTCATTCTCTGAGCAACTCTTTGATAACCTGTGAGGTCCACCAGCAACTTAGGCCTGTAGCAGCATTCTGAGTGACAGATCTAACCATGTTTATGCTTTATGTTAATTTTGTAACTGTAACAAAGATCAGCTAAACTAATCCATATTCCAGATAATGAGGTCAAAACGCAGTCTGAAATATCTAAAATAGTCTTTTTTATTATACTAAATATATTACAATATTGGACATCTATTGCTTTGAAATGTACTTTAACACTGTGTGTATTGTCTGACACATGCAGCCTGCATGGTGTTGGAACAGGTCTTACACAATAGTACTTTACACTGTGTACTTTTTGACCTGTTGTCCACTAATGTTCTTTCTCTCTCATAACGAAAAACACTGAGTCACCAACACACACCGAACAGGTTCGGGCAAGACAAAAGGCTACACTGAGGAAAATGACACTTCATGGATGGCATGTGCATTGTTGCTATGCACAATGGAACACTTAGTGTTTTCAACTGTACTGTAACACGAATGACCGCAGTGCATCAGTGGGAGTCGATTGGTTGGTTGAAATTGTAATGCCTTTTCTCAGAGTCATGTCGTGCTTTAAACCTTTTCTTTTCACTGAATTACTCAGTGTTCACATGATAGGTGAACAAAACACAAGGCACACAGACTGGTTTCAGACTGGACAGTGTTGTTTTGTATCGCCGTTGAAGTTCTATGTAATTAGATTATCCTGACCATGAATATTCAAAGTTGACAGTGAGAATTTGCAGCTAGCAAACTTCAAGAGACCTCAATGTGTGGATTTTTTCTTAAGTAAAAATATATGCACCATAAAAAATGCAAAAACATTACACAATCATTGTGTTATATATCAAACATTAAATGCTGTGACCCACATAAATGAAATTTCACTTGACCTAGACAGAGGCAATGAGAGAAAAATCTATTTAGACAAAGTACACTCAACAAAAATATAAACGCAACACTTTTGTTTTTGCTCCCATGTTTCATGAGATGGACTTGAAGATCTAAACTTCATTCCAGATACACAATATTGCCATTCCTCTCAAACATTGTTCACAAATCTGTCTAAATGTGTGATAGTGAGCACTTCTGCTTTGCTGAGATAATCCATCCCACCTCACAGGTGTGCCACATCAAGATGCTGATCTGACATCATGATTAGTGCACAGGTGTACCTCAAACTGCCCACAATAAAAGACTTTGTTTATCCTTATTTTACTTTAACCCTGCATGCTTCTTATTACGTTTTATGTACACACTAAATCACTAAGGCAAATTCCTAGTAATGTGAAACCTCTTCACTTACATGGCAATAAAGACAATTCTGATTCTAGGGATATTCTAGGAATAGATTATTTGTTGCCCAGTTTATAACACATAGTTCTTAAAGAGACACTTTTGCACTATTACTCATGGTGGTTAATCTTCTCACACAGCTCTTGTGAGGTCTTCCTCCGGTCCTTAAGACTGAAACTTTTGAGACGCTTCACTTGCCTGTCTGAAAGTTTCTTTCCAGTTCTAGTGTGAATTGGTAGCATCATGTTGGTCTAAAGAGTACTTTACAGTACTTGGACTGCATCTAAAGTCCTTGGCTCACTTGTTATCTCCCTCTTCACCTTTGCCATGTTCAAAGAGCAACATGTGCTCAACACTACTTCTAGAGTGCTTTGAATTTCTACCAGTTGGTGGTGTAGCCTCAGTGACAAAACACTGATTTTACCAATCACTTAATGAGCAGGATATGTGTGGTACATTCAAAAGAATCCCACAGCTGTGTCCTCTGCAAGACTCCTTTATCACGATCAATAAGCAATCATTACACAAGTATATTGGCTTCTTCTGGGAAAGAAACATGATTGTGTGACATTGACACTTTTTTAAGGAAAATGACCTAAAAACCCCTTATGATGGATCTATTCCATGGTTTATAGAGCATAATAATGACTTTGTAGATGTTTCATGATTATTTTAATAGCCAATTTAACAAAAACAATTGAAACCTCTTAAATATGCTCTAACAATTTCTGCCACCACTATATATATAGATAACATAATAATGATCCCATCTGTTTGTCATGATGTTTTTTAAAAACTGAAAGTCGATGTCCAACATAGACATATTGTATATATGACTACAGAGATTGCATCCTCTCAAATGACATTAGAGAGACAGATGCTCTTACATGCACAGCAGCATGATCACCTAATTATGAAGGCATATTTTAATAGGTTGACCGTTACACTTGGCATGCAGCATCAGACTTACCAAAAAATAAGATAAGGTACCCTAAATGTGCAAAAACAACTACAAGAAGATTTAATAAGGAGGTAGTGTATACAACAATCAGCATTCAACATTATGGCCACTTGCTTAATATTGTATACATTCCCCTAGATAGACCTCTGAATATGTGCTGTGGTATCTGGCACCCAGAAAGTACTGCAGATCCTTAAAGTCCTGGAAGCTCTGAGGTGGGGTCTCTGTGGTTTAAAAGTGTTTGTCCAGCAAATCTCACAGATGCTGAATTGGACTGAGACTTGGGGACTGTGAAGGCCAAGTCAGGGCAGGGAGCATTATCCTGCTGATAAAGTCCACTGTCATGAGGGACTACTGTTTCCATTAAAGGTGGACATGGTTTCTAGCAATGCTCACCTAGGTGCTACGTGTCAAAGGTGGCAAGACCCAAAGTTTCCCAGCAGGACATTTCCCAAAGCCATATTACACCTGGGTGCCAGGTGTAATATGGCACCCTAATATGGCACTGTCACTGATTCACAGTGTTGGGAAGTAACCAATTACATGTACCGGTGTTACTTAATGGTAGCTTCTTCACAACACTGCTGATTTACCTCTTTTCCTGACTCACCTATATAAGTTACTAACTACTGCAGGCAGTACTGATCCAGCTCGTAGCATCACAGGTCAGTCCTTGTCAAAGTGGCTCAGATCCTTCTGCTGCACATTTTTCCTGCACCTAACATCAGCTTTGAGGACAACATGTTCACTTGCAGTCTAACATATCCCCCACTGACAGGTGCCATGGTAACCAGATCATGCCTTCTTCTCTTCCCCTGTCAGTGGTTACTACGTTAGGTCTGATTAGTGTATACACACCTGCATTATGTAAAATGTCACCTGAGGGTTTGTGCTGTAATTCAGACTTCATTAACTTAAAGCATTTGCTAACTAGCTGGGCTAATAGAAATCATTATGTCTCTTCAGCAAAATTATTGCAGATTTTTTTTTCAAATGTCAGTCTGGGAACAAGCAGTTGTATTGTATTTCAAAATCCTCCCATGTGTTTATCATCCATGGAGCCCAAGGTTGTTTATCCGGCCTTACACTTGTGGAGGTGTTACTGGCTGTTTCTCCAGGTGGAAAACTCAAAAAAATAGCCTAAGGCTTAAGAGGTTAAGGGATCAACAAAGGTATCACTCAGAGAGACATAAATGTTTGTACCAATATTTCATGGCGATCAGTCCCTGTGTGTGCTAAGACATCTCAATCTGTTCGAAAGTCTTGACTTGAAACAATCCACAAGAGTAGACACACATTAAAGGGCTTGTTTTTACAGATTTAAATGTCTCCGGTGAAACCTGCTGCTGCTGGATTACCTAAGTCACATCCTGCAGAGGACATCACCATGTAAATATTATTATGTGCACAGCCTTTAGCATATCAGAAAACCCTGGGTAATAGTGACACCTGTGGCCATTAAATAAACTGCAGTCAGCGTTGTTTATGGTCACACCCCTAGAGATGGATGTACCTTTAGGAGAAGAAATATGGTGAGCTGCCATAGCATTGCTTCTTGCTAATGCTGTAACTTAAATGTATGGATAACAAGGAACTGTTTAGCTTGAAGTCAAATTAGCAGCTAACACAAGATCGAGGCTAACATGAGATCAAGGCTGGATAAAATACAGCTAGCAGGCTAACTGAGCAGGGAGGAGGTCTGAACTCGGAGAATATGGTTGATCATTTCAATAATCAATTAACAAAGCACCATGTAGACACCATGTAGACTTTGGCTCATACACTACACCATTAAAAACCAGTGGGGAAGGCCACACGTAAACGAAGGTCAGAAGGTCTTAGATCAGATTCAGCCCTTCCAGACAGGCAGCACTTGGAAGCAATCCTGGTAGGACAGCCGAGTCACATGTGCCCTGGTGGGACCTCAAGATCAAAGACCATTCAGTCATCATTATTAATCTGTAGTGTCAATCCACTGATCTTTGGTCGTCAGATTCTGGGTGATCCGAACTAATCGGACATTATAAAAGAGCGCAGCAATAGCAGGTGACAGCAGATGGTAAGATTTTAAAATCTGTCACACACTGTAAATAAAAATCTCTGAAATTCTTACATATACAACTTGTAACTACCATTAACATCCATGAGCTGGCCACAGGGTCTGACTCTTTGTGACTGCAAGCTAGATTTTTTTCTAAGACGACTGCCTGCTGTTTCCAAGGTCAGGAATAAAGCAGAGCTAACCAGACAGTGAATAATTGGAATTCACGCTGTGAGCAAAGTCACATGGGACCAGTAAAGCAAACCTTTGGCTTCTGTGTGGTCTTTTCAAAGGAGTCCATATTGTAATGTTCCTTTTTTTATCTTTTAATTAGTTTTCATCAATTTAGCCATGGAAGCAGCATGGAAGTTGTCTTGAAGTCTAAGATGCTCCTTATAGCGACAAATCAGAATCCCCCCATACCATGATTAATCACTGTAGAGTTAACTCGGATACACCTATGAAAAATGTACAACGCGCTGCAGCACATAACGCACTGCATGACAGGTAAAGTAAGCTAACAGCCAGTGGGGAGAGAGGACTCGCCAAGTCTTTTCCATTATGGCTGTGTCATCTCTTTAAAGCACTTTGAGGCTGCATAGTAACAAGGATACCAGCTTCTTGGCCGACAGCATCAGCATGATGCATGGCTACAATTTCAACCTGGTGATATAAAGCAGTAATCATAACTACCTGGGCCATTTAAAACACTAAAAATACTGCTTACACACTCTGTTAAAGACACTGGATTGCACTTTAGCTTCCATTAAATAACTTATGAGTACCTCTGCTAAATTAATGACTAATAATAAGAACTGTTCCACACACACACACACACATGCACAAAGTGATTAATGCTCCGTCTCTCCTCTGCTATTTCATCACGAGCCGCAGTCGGCTAATCGCGCACGGCAGCGAATGAACACTGGCTGCGTCACATCCATGTTTAATGTGACAACCACTGTCAGGGTTCATCAGCAGGAAGCACACGCATGCAAACGGCACGCTCGTGACACACGAGGACACGGTTGGTGCATGTTAAAAACACACTTGCAGATTCAAACAGACAGTGTGTACAAATTCACTCCGTGGCCGTTAAAATGGGAATGTTTCCACGGGTTTGTTTTTTTTTTTGGTTTCTTTGATTTGTGTGCGGATTAGTCACCAAGAGAAGAATCAGTTAAAAACTCAGATGTTTTCTGACATAAAAGTCATAAATTAAAAAGAAAGTAGATAAGGCACCAAAATAAATACAAAAATAAATACAATGAAAATATACAATAATATAAAAATAATTATTAAACAAAAAAAATTAAAATAGTGGTAAATAGTAAAGAATATTAAAATTAAAGTAAAAATAAAGAAAAACAAATTAATAAAATAATTAATCAACAAAAAAATAGTGGTAAATAGTAAAAATATTGATGTAAAAATAAAAACATACATTAAAAAATAATTATTAAACAAAAATAGTGGTAAATAGTAAACAATATTGAAGTAAAAATAAAAAATAAATTAATAGAATAATTATTAAGCAAACAATAGTGGTAAATAGTAAAGAATATTATAGCAAAATAAAAAAATAAATTAATTCAATTATTAAACAAAAAATAGTGGTAAAAAGTAAAGAATATTATAGTTAAAAACATAAAAATAAATTAATAAAATAATTATTAATCAAAATATAGTGGTAAATAGTAAAGAATATTACAGTAAAAATGTAATCAAATTAAAAAAAATCTAAAATAATTATTAAGTAAAAATAAAATATTGCTTCTGCATTGGTTGTATAACTAGAGGTTTTGTGATACAAATCAGGGGAGCTGGAGCATAAGTAGAGCTGGGGTGGGCAGGGCAGTCATGGAAGCAGTAGGCTCGGCATGTGAGTTGCACACCTACTACTATACGCAGTCAAATTATTAAACCTTTTAAAATGTATGTAATGAATAAATAATAATAAAAAAGAAACCACATTTGAACATGTAGGTCTATGGACAGCCTTACTGTAGACTGGTGAGTTTGGTGCTTCTCCCTTATTCACAGTAAGGACAGGCCCTACATAGCTACTGTTGTCTTACATAAGCAGAGTTTTGTTATGTGACTTTTTGTGCTTTTTTGTGCTTTTGTTGGTGTTTTGTTCTGTTCCGTCTCCTTCGGGGTGGATGGGTGTGGCTTCCTGCTGGCTGTTGGTTGGCGCACGTGCGGCTCATTTACTCTCGCCAGTCCGCCGGATTGTTAGCGATTGCTGGTAACCCTATAGCCTCTGAAAATTGTGTTTCAGTCACTCTCTTGTGTTTCTCTAGTGTTTTTACCTCATGTGACCAGTTCAGTGACTTTGACTTTTTGTGCTCCTTCTTCCAGGAAACTACCTGCCAGAAAAAACGCTCCTCCAGCCTACCGGCCAGCCAGTCAGCCATCCATGCCACCCTGCTCTTATGCCAGTCTTTTCTGTCTTTTTGGAACTCACCCTGTGCTGTGTGTCACCACACCTTGAACTAAACCTGACAGAATTAACACAAACACTGTTGTTTCAAGGTTTACTCATCTATATGAGGTTTACTTGTATGACCCCAACACCAGTGTTACAACAAAAAAGGTTTGTTTTTTTGCTTGAGAGAAGGCTATTCATATAAATGTAGTGATGGCAGCTGATGGCTGCTTTCTGTCATGAGCTAACTTTTCTTTCCCTGATACATAATAAATACTGACATTGTTAGCTACTTCCAAGGAGGCTCTGATTTACTGTGCCGTCTCCTGGGCAGCTCTTTTAAAGTTGCCGGTGCCTCGCAGTGCCAGACCACATCTCAGCAGCTCACATTTCACTTTGAGTCTGGAAAATATCCTGATAACTGATTTAGCCCGCAGATATGTGTGGGACCAATCAGGGAACAGTGGGGAATGTTTAGATGGCATGACTCACTCCCTTCTCCACTCCTGATCCCGCTCTAACATTTATTTACAAAGTGATTTGGGTGGGTTGGTTTGATGGGGTTTTTGAAAAAAAGTTTGTAGACTATAGTTTGAAGTAAAGAGCAGTCGCACAACAGTACATTTCTGTACAGGGTCAACATGGGTAAAATGCATATCAATGGTATCAGAATAATGGGTTTATATGGACATGTTGTAAGGGCTGTGTATATATAGCTGCCAGTCCAATGATCTGTCAGGTAGCAAGAGACCTCTAGGGGTCCCAGCTATATAAGTGAGAGGCGGGGTACACCCTGGACAGGTCCAACCAGTCCATCACAGGACAACACACAGACAAACAACCATTCACACTCACACCTATGGGCAGTGACCAATTAACCTAGCACATCTTTAGAATGTGGGAGGAAGCCGGAGTACCCGGACAAAACCCACACAGGCACAGACAGAACGTGTAAACTCCACACAGAAAAAATTCTACTATGTAAAATCATAGCATGCTAACTTTGGAAAAGCTAGATTTGGTAACACCCCCCCCCCCCCCCCTGTTTTTTGTTTTTTTTTGCATAATAAATGAACTCATATGAAAATTCTGACAACAATTTGACACTAATAATTATGATGCAATGACATTTCAAAGGTCAACTTCACTGAAAATAAAATATCTTTTGGTCTTCATTCACCTGATGTTGATCACTGTTTCTTCCACTATAAGTCCAAATCAATTCTAGCTTAAAAAAAAAAAAAAAAAAAACTCACACACACACTCAACATCTGCTACCCAATAGCCTCTGTGGAAATCCTCAACAACCCCCCTGACCCTCACCCAACATGTATACACTTTCCCCCCACCACCCCCACCACCACTGCCTGAGGGCCTCTGTGGTTTAGCACCATATGGATCAAATCCATTAGCAGCCGCTTTCAGGCCCATTTATGTTAACGCTGATGTGATCAACGTTTCAGACTGTGATTCATTTTAAACCGTCTCTTAATTAGACCTTGACCTTGCAGAGGTGGAATCTTCTTCTGAAAACAGATGCTGGGCTAGCATCAGGACAGACGGAGGGGCAGACAGAGGCTAGATCATTGTAGTTTCTAATTAATGTTTCTTATATAGAGCTGAGGACTATTTACAGTGGCGAATGAATCCATATTTTGACATGTGACAATGCTAACAATACAGATTTTTTTATGCTAAAACATTATTTAAATGATATAAAATCTTCACAAAATGTCACAAAAAACAGATCTTTCTTACAAAAGATAAAATATCTGTAGCCGCAAACTTTCACTAAAGTTCTATTTTCATTTTCAGAGATTTTAAAAGCATGAAACTGAAATTATTTCACAATAAAACTGCTGACAGTTAAGAGGGTTGAGGAGGGGGGCGGGGTTGGGCAATTTATACTAATGGAAAAGTGTGTGTTTGTGTGTGCATGCATGCAGAGTGTGTAGGTACAGATTACAAAAAATAGTAATGTAATGTGCCTATCTATCCTCCTGTGTGCAGCCCTGCTGCTCTTATTGCATTACACATGTGAAAGAGCAGGAGTGTGTCTGCAATCCATCCTCAATTGGTTCACATCTGTTGACTTTGGAAATGGCTGATCTTAAATCTGATAGCCATTTGGAGTGTGTGTGTGTGTGTGTGTCTGTGTGTATATGTGTGTGTGGGAGGAAGGGAGGGAGGGGTAGGAGGATGCATGTGAGAGGGGGTGAAACAGCAGGGATAGAGAGTCCCTAGAGAGGAAGAAAGACCACTTAGTTAGCCTGCAGGGGATGCTGGATCTGTGTGTGTGTGTGTGCTGTTTTAAAGCTTTCTGCAGTTTAGCTTGTCTGTCTGTTGCCTTGTATCTGACCTCAGGGCTTGGCTTCTCAAATAGGCAGTTTCATCAAACAGCCAGTGGGAATTGAGTTTTGGACTATTGCTCTTATCTGAGGAGCTCATAAGTTTAAGGTTGACATGGCTGTGTGGTTAGTTTCATCACTCCGTGTGACCTGTCAGGGCAGCATGAATCAAACTGTATGTTTTCTAAATAACAGGAGCTGATTCATATGTATAGAAATAATGTATGAATGTGGCTGTGCTGCGAGGTTTGTTATATTATAGATAAATGGCTGCCGTGCATCCGTTCCTGATAAGAAACAGGACAGAATGGCACGTCGGCTGTAGGTTTATCAAACCTTAAAGAGATTAAGGTGTACAGAAATGAGTAAAACACATCAGTGAGCCACACACACACACACACATACTAGTTTATATTGACTCAACCACATATTGCACAACTTGCTGCTGCTGCCCCAAATACTCACTGGAACAAATGATGGAAGTAGCCTTTAGCACATTTCTCTCTGTTCCACTAGGTTCTAAAAAAAAAAAAAACCTACAGTGAGTGGCTGATTTGTAAAAAAAAAAAAAAAATCACTGACTATTTTTTGACCTGTTTTGAAATAGAAAAATCATTCGTTCTGTAGAAGAGGCAAACTAATTTGTTGTATTTTTTTGCTGTTGTTTCTGTTGATAAATTTTACATACATGATACATTTTTTTTCCTCCAGTGCTAGAGAATAAAAATATTTCATCTTAACACTAAACTACACGACTGTATATGTATATGTGGCATCTGTACAACAAGGGGTTAAGTAAAACTTGCTGTGACTGAGTCTGTTAGCGATGCTGCATGAAGAAATTAGCACATCTAAAGTGCAAAAAGTTTTCAGAAGAATAACTGCAAGATGTCAGTTTCTTTATTTTTTTTGAGTTTGCAAACTAATTATAAAGCTGCTTTTATCAACTGTTAACATATGGTTAACATATGTTGTTCACATTGTGAAAGTTTTAAATAGATAGCTAAGGTAACTAAGGTTACCTGCTGTCGATTGGTCTATGCACCGTCTACATGTGCATACATGTACCGTCTACAGAATTGCTGCTGAGGCACTCATCCTTGCCTTCATATGATCTTCATATCATCACATCTTGACTACTGTAATGGAGTCCTTTACAGGGTTTCCAAGAAAACTTCTGGACAGTCTCCAACACAAGCAGAGCTCTGCTGCCAGGGTCCTCACTCACACACAAAGCCCTGGCAGCACATCACACCCACACTTAGACACCTGCACCGGCTCCCTGTTCAACACCGAATACAATACAAAATTCTCATATCACTTAATAAGTCCATACACTCCCCATGGCCCCTCAACACTTCTCCATCCTACTCATCCACCTCACACATCCCGCACCTCACAGCTCCTCAGTCTAGGTTGTGGACTTTGGGAAGACGGAGCCCTTTGTGTCCAGGCCCCTAAACTTCGGAACTCACTGCCACACTACTTCTTAACACTTTCTTTTAATGTTTGTTAAAATATCTTTTTTGCCCATGTCAATATAGGGTCTCAATAAATATGAGATATTTTACACAGCTATTTTTGCAAATCATCTCAGTGGAAACAAAATATCACTGAACTCCCCCTGCACAGTCTGCTGCAGTGCCAATCACTGCACGGGGAACTATGTATGAAGGACTTCTAGCTGAGCACACACACCTCAGTGTTTCCTGCAGTACTGCACCCAATCACAACGACTAATATAGGTTTTTCAGTGCTGATATTGATACTGATTATGACTAATCTAAGAGACCCATAACTGATTTGAAAGTGATACTTATGACAAAAACACCTAGCACAAAACTTTAAGATGCCTTAATGCATTGCAATTACAATGAATTGTCATTAAACATGACAAAAACTGTGTACAACTCAAATATACCAGTTAATGAGCCTTATGACCAAGCGGCAACCTTCGGGGCTCAAGGTGGAAGCCCATGCGAAAGTGTCAAAACTTGTAATTCACGCTGCAACAGCTGGGGGTTGGCTCCAAAAGCGAGTAATTTCCCATAGACTCCCATGTTAAAATGGCCGACTTCACAGCAGAAAAGAACATGTTTACGGCCTGGTACAAAAAATCGCTGTGGTCTCAGATGATAGGTTCTCTTCTAGTGTCAATTGTAGGGGGGGTGAATTTTTTTACAACTCACTCGTTTCAATTGTATTCGGACTTAAAATTACGCCTAATTATGGGCGTTGCCGCTTGAGTGACAGACAGTTGACGTATCACAGCGTGAGTTTCCTGCTTCCACGATCGCCCGCCCCCCTAAACCCCGCTCGTGCTCCCCCTCTTTGTCCATATTCGGAGTTTTAGTTGACGTGACGCTGCCAACATGGCGGCAGTCATCACGTCCCGGAACCTCCCACTGAGACTCAAAACGGCTCTTCAGAAACAAACGGGTGACGTCACGGAGGCTCTGTCCATAGTTTTTACTGTCAATGCTTATGACCTTATGCTGAATATGCATAAATACAATCACTAGGATGAAATACCCTGGCATCTTAACAATATTACAATCAGCTGGCACTTCATTAATACACTCTCAGTATGATTAATTGCAAAGTTATTGATCATTGTAATAAAGCTGGATGTGTAGTGTGTATGTTGTTGATAATACAAATACAAGAATAAGTAAAGTCATTTCTGTATTTAGAGGATTGTGAAGTAAAAATCCTGCAATCCTACTGAAAGCTGAGAGCGATCTGCCTCTGCAGCCTTCTTCTGCCAGTCTATAAGACACCACTTGTAGGCTGAAGCACATTTTAAAAAGAAATTGTCTTTTCTGCAAATCAGCTGCAAAAATGGTTGATGCTTATCATGAAAAGGAAAAAAAATGTGCCGATAATTAACCATAATAAAAGTTTGTTTAGTAGAATTAAATAGATAAACCCAAAAAGGAAAGTTGTTAGCAGTAAAAAAATGTAGCCTACACTGCTCAAAAAAAAGGGAACACTTAAAGAACACAATGTAACTCCAAGTCAGTCACACTTCTGTGAAATCAGCCTGTCCAGTTAGGATCAACAGTGATTGTGAATCAGTTTCAGCTGCTGTTGTGCAAATGGAACAGACAACAGGTGGAAAAGAGGCAGTTATAGAGACAGCCTCTATAAAGCAGAGGTTCTGCAGGTGCTGATCACAGACTATAGCTGTGTCTCAATTCAGGGTCTGCATCCTTCGGAGTGCGCATTTTAAGGCCGCTTACGTCACAAAGCTGCGCGAAGGCTGTCCCAATTCGCCAAAAGTCGAAGGGTCCTTCAAATGCGTCCTCCAAATGCGTCCTCCTTTTGCCTGAATTTGGAGGACGCATCGCTACCATTCTTCGTGGCCTTAAATATCCCACAATGCTTTGCGGGCCTACTTTTTGTCCAATAGTACAATGACGGACCAAGTGAGCGGCAGCGGCAGGAGTGCCGAATTCACATTTAAATGTAAGTAAAGAGCAGTAGTTCGAGAGTTTTAAAATGCTAGTAGTGACAGCGGCATTAAAAAAATGAGTTTCATATTTACAAACATGACGTCCTGTTGATACGAGGCGCTGTAAACTAAACGCTTTTATTGAATGTTGTTTCTGGACTGTTTACTGTAGTATAGTATAAAGTATAGTTCACGTGAGGAGCAATATTATCGTTATTATATCAAACGGTCATTCTGCCTGTTGTCATTTTGTTGTAGGAGGAGCAGAGAGAAACAGAAGAAACCTGACAATTGATAACGGAGGAGATGAGACTGGAGAGGGAGGGAGAGAGAGAGAGAGAGGGAGGGAGAGGGGGAGAGAGGGAGAGGGAGAGAGAGAGAGAGAGGGAGGGAGAGCAGAGAAAGAGCGGACAGACCTCAGCTCATACAGAGGATGTTGGACAGCAGTGATTTTATGTTCTGTGTTATTTAAATGTTACTTATTAAATTGTATATTAAATTGTTCTTGTCTCTGTGTTCTTAAACTCTTCTAACCTTGTTACATTATGTGTTTCATTACCTATTTATAATTGAAGTAAACTTTTGAACAACTTCTCAGTGACCACAGTAAATCATTTATTGTGTGTGTGTTGTGTTATGTACAATATTTACAAAGACACAGTTTGAACATTTCTAACTATTTACCAGTGGGCATTATGAAAATGTACAGTTTATTATTTATAAAAGATCAAAATACTATTCACAAAGAACATATATATAAATGTTTGGCTGAGCAGGAGTCCTTGTTGGTGCTGCTGGACTGGATGATGCCACGGTGAAGACCTTGGAGTCCTCTGGCTGTGAGTGGGACATCATCTTGGGGAGGGGGGTGTCTGTCTCCTCTGTCCACCACATCGTCCATCAGGGTTTGCAGAGCTGACGATCGGCGGCTGCCATGTTACTAAAGATGTTTTTAAAAAGGGCAAAAATAAAAATAATAACTTCCACAGAGCGGTTTCCAAAGCAGCTTAAAATATGAAAAGCTATAAAATATGTATCCTCACCCTCCAAAGGTGATGATGGTCAGTACACCTCCCCCAGGACAGACAGCTGGTCCTGCAGGGAGCCCCACTCTCCTCCACCCAGCAGTAATTCTCTGGTGTAGTGACAGACCTGATGCTTAATGACACATTAAAGCAGTGGTTTCAGGGTTATTTGCAGGGTTCTTACACATTTAGCTATTTAATTTAAAGTATTAAAATTACAAACAGACCCTGTATCAAGTCTTACAATTGAATCAAATATAAATTACATTTAATCATATTTGTCTATCTACTGGTTATATATCTAGCGTTTGCTCAGTAACTGGTATATTAATTATGATCAATAATATGGTTAAACAGCAGCTTACCGTCACCTCCCCACTGCGCTCTCCCAGCCTGAAGAAAATGAGCCGTCACCGGTTTTGCTGCCGCTGGAGCCGCCTCTCCCCTTCCTCCAACAACAAATAAATATATTAAAAAATTCCAAATGTCTAAATCCACACTGTTGTCCCGTTTGTTGTGTAGTCCGTGTTGTGTCGCTGTCGCTGCTTTTGTTTTTCCCGGGGCAAAATTTATGACGTCGCACCACAATCAGGAAGTGATTTGAAGGCCAGACCGTCCCATTTACCAACGGTTGAGGATCCTCCTGAGGATCCTCCTGAGGATCCTCAGGAGGACGCGGCCTCCTGAGACCGCGTAGGCTGCGTCCTCCGAAGGATGCAGACCCTGAAATGAGACACAGCTTATTTCTCTGCTCTCATCCTTTCTGCCTGATGTTTGATCACTTTTGCATTTTGTCAGTGCTCTCACTCCTAGAGGTAGCATGAGGCGGTGTCTACAACCCACAGACAGAGCTGTGGCAAGAAGGTTTGCTGTGTCTGTCAGCACAGTGTCCAGAGCATGGAGGAGATACCAGGAGACAGGCCAGTACACCAGGAGACGTGGAGGGGGCTGTAGGAGAGCAACAACCCAGCAGCAGGACCGCTACCTCCTCCTTTGTGCAAGGAGGAGCAGGAGGAGCACTGCCAGAGCCCTGCAACATGACCTGCAGCAGGCCACTGATATGCATGTTTCTGCTCAAACTGTCAGATACAGACTCCATGAGGATGGTATGAGGGCCCGACGTCTGCAAGTGGGGCTTGTGCTTACAGCCCAACACCGTGCAGGGAACCTGAAGATTGGCAGATTCCCCATTGGCACCCTGTGTGGACCAGCCTGCCCATTTCCCAGGCCTGAATCCAATCCAGCACATCTGGGACATCATGTCACGTTCCATCCACCAACATCACGTTGCACCACAAACTCGCCAGGAGTTGACTGACTGCATTTAGATTTATATTTTAACTCATTTATGTTACTTCTAAAATAAAACTTTCCCACCTTAAAGAGCATTTTTGTATTTTTTTGTGTATGTATGTATGTGGCAATAAAAGGGAAAAACATCCAAGAGGGGTGAATACTTATACTCACATAGCATCTGTACTGTGGTGAAGAAGCTAATGCTAATTAAAACAGCTTATAATTATAGTTTGCTTCGCGCTTCCAAAGAAACTGTAACTGTCATTTTCAAGTCCGGCGTTATGCTGTGAAATGTTGAACACAGAGGCATAGAAGAAGAAGAGCTGAGATGAGATGGCAAGGAAAGACACCCAAGATGACACCATGGAAAAAGTGCAAAATATGTAGAACGTTTTTTTTAAAGGATTCAAGATCTGAAGGGGAAAGATAAGAGGCGAGAGAAACTCATGCATGGCAGTCAAATCAGAGAGGCACAAATTCACAGAAAGCAGACACAGAGGGAAAAATAGAAAAACTGATTTTAGACAGGAACGGCTTAAATGCTGATCTTTTTTTTCTATGTGGGGGGAGAGGGGGGTGACAGGAGGAGAGCTTCCTTGAGTGCGGGTGTGAGGGATTGAAATAAGTAAAACTTTGGTCTGGCACTGTGTCAAAGATAAGAAGTTGGAGAAGAATTCAAATATGCCAACAGGATAAATAACTTTAACATTCCCACCCTTAACCTGTACAGTAGGAGCAACTGCACCCAAGTGATACTGCATCAGCGCCAGGTGAGGGGAGAAAAAAAAAGAATCAGTTTAGCCGTCCACAGCAGCATGGTGCTATCAGACTGTCCGGCACAGATAAACATTTATACATCAAACACTCTCTGGAAATGTGCAGCATAAGCTTTTTTCAGTACAGGGTCAAGCTGATTTATCTCAAGCAGCATACCCTGGAGTCAGAAGCACCTTTAGAGTCTGTTGGGGCCCTAGGCAATAAATTGACAGGGGGTGGTCCATCATCATTTTATAAATAATCATTCGGACATCCGGTTCTTCTTTCTCCTACTGTTACTGCAAACTTTGTTCAATGTCCTGGCCTGGGGGCCCCCAGCTGTTGTCTGCCTTGCCTGCGCCCCATCCTAGAGTAGACAGAGTCTTGTAGGTTGCAGGATTGCACTGTAATATTAAACCAAAGCAGTTCCACATACAGCCACTTGAGGCTGACTCTTAAAGTGACTCAATCCTCATAGACCCCCATGTTAAAATGTCTACAGCAGAATTAAGATGAATTAATATGAGGAGGTTGCAAACTTTCTGGTGAAACAGTCACCTGATCACCTTAGCTCCACCTCTTTACCCATATTTGGATTACCTGGGAGTTGGCTAAAATCAGGTCTTGCCAGAAAAGCTGTGGTCACCTTGGATCTAATTTTTATTGGACATTTTTTTAATGAGTTTTCTGTTGTGAAACATCTTGGAAAAAAATTGTTTAATGCTAGTTTGATGAAAACTAATGTTAGCTGAGTGGCTCATGGCTGTGTTACATTATTATCAAATAATTTTCCTGAATAAATAAATAATAACATGACATATTTCTGTTTGTTTGATCATGTTCACTTCTTCTACCTTCAGGACTTGTGTGAAAATCAACTGAGGGTCAACTGTTTTAGCCTGGTTGTCTGAACGTAGCCTAAGGTTGTTCACAATTAACCCTTTGTTGCATCAGTAGTGTGTGATTGTATTTGTTGTTTGTTTGTGTAAATACCTTTGAATACCTAGGAAACAAAAATGCAGACTACTTGCATGTCAAAAATATCAGTTGTTACTATCTTGGTGATGTCAGTCTCACACAATAAGCTTCAAAACATCAGAAAACCTGTAGGTGAATGGTTGATCTATCTTTGTCTGTGGTTACAACACACACAAAGGACTGTTCAAGAAAATCACATCAAGTTTCTCGGGCTTGTCTGGACCTGAGGGAAAGATCAGTAAGTTCTCATATTAGTCTTTCAAACAAATCATTTCCTTCCTGGAAACTAAACTGTTCTCTGTAGTGACACAAAGAGTAAATGTCTTTAGACTGCTCATTAACTGGAAGACGGTCATGCATTAGCTCCGCTAAATGGAGCGTATTCTACAGCAGCTTGAGAACCCAAGAGATCCACTGTCCCCCAAACAACAAAGAGCCCTAAGAAAAAAAATCTTGGCAGCACGTAGTCAAACAGATGGGGTGATGGGAATTTGGCAAGATCCTCAAATGTTTGTAGTACCAGAAACTGGTTATGGTAAAAAAAAAAAAAAAATCAAGTTTCTGGACTGCATCAATCTTATGTGTACAATCTGGACATTCAGCATGGGCTGTAAACAATATTACCCAAAGAGCTCCTTCCTACAGATAGAACTAATGTTAGAAACCCTAAAAAAATGATATAAAACTTTTTTGTCTTCCTACCTCAGAGAATACACAAAGGGGGGGAAGGCAGAGGTAGTGTTACAGTGTATGAAAACTCATCCACACATTCCACCCTATCACATGTAGGAAGCTGAGACCAGCATGCTGGATGAATCATCTTTTTAGAGTGGTGAATCTATACACAGATAAACATGAAATCAACACCAACCTCTGTCTCCTAAGTATTGACTAGTGATGAAATCCAGATAGATCAGGAACCTTAGACACACACACAATCATAACACAGGCCTGTGCTATTAATATTTAAACAACGCTTGGGGTCTGGGATCAATTATTTCTGTGTTGCAGGTAACATGTTGTTTTTCATTGTGTTGTCGTGCACGACCTCGGACCTTCACTGTCATGTTGCGTTCGTACCACTCAGGCCTGCTGTCTCGCTGGCTTCATGGGTGTCTTTTTTTACGTGATGCATTTCTCATCAAAAGTGCAGGTGCGCACTGCTGTTGGCAGGAAACAGTGTTGGCAGCTGGTTTGACACACACACACGGGAAGAAAATGTAGAACAATGTAGCATCAAGATGATCTACTCTCCATGAAGTACAGCACGGTTTTGGCTGGAACTAAAACACAGTCTCTTTGCAAAAGGTCTCAGCTGTACTCATCAAAGATAATGGAGATGGAGCTAAATAGAGACAAGTTTCAATACTACATGTCTTTTTTTTTTCCTCCACGCACCTGCTGTGTCTTTGTTGGACACATTACAACTGGGGTTACAATTAGACATTGAAATTGCTGTGTGACTGTTTTATCTCTGGCTTGCTGCTGATTAGCTTACTCAATGTGCAAAGATTGATATGTTTTGAGGTCCTAAGAAGCTAATCTACCATGCTAACGCTAGCTGCTAGATCAGCCTCACAACCTGTCATAAGAAAACAATAGGTTTGTGTATCTAATATACTACCATGGTTTTCCAGTGGTATTGGCATTTGACTAATATATTTAGTCATGTGAGTTATGAAGAGATCCACCCACTGAGCTCCTCAATTATTCAATCAATCAATCAATGAACGTTTATTTATAAAGCGCCTTACTACAACCGAAGATTGACCAAAGTGCTTTACACATTAAACAAAATAAAAAACAATAAAAACAGATAAAAGTATAGCAATAAAACACAATAAAACATATAAAAAGGGATTAAAGTGTCACTGTGATGTAATAAAAGCCTTCCTGAATAGGTGGGTCCTAAGTTTGGCTTTAAACAACAACAATTATCCCACCAATCACTGTGAAATAAGTCACCATGTTTCAAGCTTTTGAATGACATATTACCTGAATGGCTGAAAATCTTCATTGACATACTAGCTGTCATGTCATGACTGATGAATGAAACCAATATAAAGTTAAAGGTAAAGCATGGTGTAAAGGAGGCTAAATAAAGAGTGGTGGGAGCAATGGGATAATGCAACAAAAGGGAGACATGTATACTCCAATCAAAGCAAAGTATGTGCATCAAGCAGTTGGGGATTAAGAAGAAGAGAAAGAGTAATAATGAGTAATAATTGTTGTTAGATTATTATCTCCACAGCCCCTTAAAATTAATCCGATAAATAGCTATCAACTACTTGTAAAGCAACTAATGGTGTTTGACCTATTTAAAGCTGGAGTAAACACACACACACTGGTGAAGCATTGCTTGCTGTTAAAAAAAACTTAAAACCTGTCCTTGTGTAAGGTTGAAGCCTGCTAGTAAAGTCAATTTTCACTGCTAATCCAATGTACAGTACTACCATGGTCTATTCCTGACCTTATCAACGCTACATAAATGTGTTTAACAGATTTAACACTCCAATCCTCCCTGACATGTCATGACATTTATTGCTTTTGTACAATGATTAACTGTGCTATTAATAAGCTCTCCATGTTATTAGTTTGATTGCTGCTAGGCAATCAAACTCTTGTTTTTCACCCTCTTTCTTCTTCTTCTTCTTATTTTTATTCTTCCGTACGTTTTTTGGCGCAGCGTATCTTCAGCATACATTGACCAATTTTAGCCATTCAACTATCAAAATGTTCATCTCACAGAGGACATCCCTTCAGGTTTTTTCAAAAAATTATAATTTTTCAAATATTAAGCAATTTCTATGTATTTTTAACATGGGAGTCTATGGAGGAGCCTTCAAAACCACCTTCAACTTTGACATGTAAGTAGTTCCACATGCTTTCAGCTACAGAAACCGTTCAAGCATCATTCTGTTCAGCTCTTCAAGGGCTGTTAAACTTATATTCGGATGTGATCAAATATGTTTTGTTTTCAAAATATTAATAACAATTCAAAAGCCATTTAACATTGAAGTCTATGAGAGAGCCCTTCAACGAGGGTCATCTGCCAAATGTATCTCCTCCTATTAAGATTTTCTACTACTACTAAAATAAGAGCTTCATCTTTTCAAATTCTTAACCATGTTTCAGCAAATTAAATTCAGACTGCTGATTCTTCAGCAATTCAGAGCAATCCTTCACATCAGCAAAGCAATGCTTCAGCTGCAGTAATTTAGGAAATGCCTTTTCTAGTTCTTTGATCAAATTGTACTCCTGAAAAAATGGGAAATTTCAACAAGGCGGTTTGGGCTTGATTTTAATTTTACACAGGCTCAGGCTTGACCATTGTGCTTTCCGTACCATCCGTCCAGGGTGCTGGGAGTCAGAGGGGTGCTGGAGCCTATCCTAGGTGTCAACAAGGTAGGAGAGGCAAGGTACACCATGGACAGGTCACCAGTCTATCACAGGGTCATACATAGGCCCTGGCCATAAATAGACACAGACAACTATTTACACTCACACATACAGCCAATTTAGAGTCCCCAATTAGCTTAACATATCCTGCTTTCACAACAAATAGATGAGCCTCTAATTGGTCATCTGCTGTGCTGTGCGATGTGCTTACATACATGTGATGTAAGGCCTGTATGTCTGTAGTGTGTTGGCTTCCTGGGTCTCTCTATTGGAATGATTGCTGCTTCCTTCCATCTCTCTATAAGTTGTCCTTCATCCCACACTCTGTTAAATAATGACAACATTTTTTCCCCGCCCATGCCTATACATTTAAAATAAACACATCCCATTTGTCCCTGGTGCAGTCCTCCTGATACTACTCAGAGCTTATTTCAGTGCTCCCATATTAAAGGGGACATTTTGTGCTTCATTTTCCCTTGTGCCTCGACATTTTCAGACTTGTTTTTTTCTCTGCCACATCTTCTCTCCTCAGATATGTTATTAGGCACATGTACTGCAACAAATCATTTCATCATCATTTCAGCCTTTTGTCACTGCTACCTTGTTTTGATGGTTGGTTGCCAAAAAAAGCGACCATGGAAGTGAACAGTTTTCTTTGTAAACTATTTAATGACATGAAATTACGTGTTTAAAGAGAAACTTCTATCTTTACCTAATCCCTTACACTGTTTTTAATGACTAACCTTATCCAGTAATACTTAATGCCTCCAAGTGTAAAAATAATTTAACAATTCTATGTTCAATCCCTGCTCTTCATCATTTTTCTTCCACTTGTAGTTAGCTACCTCTGTAGACCTCCATCTAACAGTCTCCAACTCACCTGTTCTCCTCTCAGCATAACAGTTTCTCTGTTGTTGCCAAAGTCTGACTCCCTGACCTCCATGTCAAATGAGATCTTGCTCACTCTTACTCCACTGCCTACACCTACAGTATACAAGTCATTACAGAAGAACTATATTGGAAGTGTACTGTATTTCCTGGACTATAGGTCGCACCGGAGTATAAGTCGCACCAGCCAAAAAATGTGGAATGAAGAAGAAAAGACCATAGATAAGTTGCACCGGAGTATTAGTCTCACCAGCAGGCCAGCATAAATCACTACGTTTTTAGCGTAATGTTGGCTCTTGAATTCCTCTTAACTTAAGTGGTGTGGCTGCAGGGCATTGAGAGTGAGACACACGTATTTCAACAAGTCCTCACGCGGAGAAATGATTCGCTTCACCGCACAGAAATTCCTATAAACATCCTGTAAATGAGTAAAAGGCAGACTACTGTGCGCTATAGCTGTCTGGAATTAGCGACCTGTCGGCCTATCAGCTCAGCTGCAAGCACACGTTCCATGAATGCAAGGTGTGGACAAGCTGGAGGTGGAAGAGATCCGTCAGGAGGGGGACAGAACAGCTACCTTTATGTCTGTGGATGCTCTCAATCATCCAGGTCATAGTCATTTCCAAGAGTTTAAATCGAGGCAAGTGGACTCAAGGATTGTTTTTGAAGACGTTTCACCACTCCCCCAAGTGGCTTCTTCAGTTCTTTAACTATTCTGGCTGGGAATCTGAGTTTTATGTGTTCAGGACCTCTGTGGGTGGATCTTGCAGGAAAAAAAGAAAAACAAGCTACCGTTATATTTGTAATGGGACATCAGGACACAAGGCTTTTTTCATATATAAGTCGCATACCTAGCCAAAGAACAAAAAAAAGTGTGTCATCGTCCAGAAAATACGGTACCTTGAAGTGATGTGATGACATAGAGAAACAAATTATTCTGTCATTTTAACATTGAAAAACTGGTTGGAGACATAGCTTAGTATGGTTTCAGTCTTCCATTTAATTTCAGAATGTAGCTGTTGGTAAAGCATGAAAATGTCCAATAGTTGAGTTTTGACTGTTTAGTATTGACAATAAGTGGTTCCATGAGAGGGTAGGGGTGTTTTTCTAATGCAGAGATCAAAACACCAAAAGACAAAGGAAATGTATTACTCATCAAAATTCTGCTGCAGAGCCTTCAAAGTCAAGACCAGCGATCAGCTAAATCTCTCACACAAGTTGTTCAGAGCAGCACATCAAACCAACAGTCAAAGGGCAACGGCCTTTGCCCTCGCTAAAAACGTGTCATCTGTGCACTTAATCGACAACTTGAATGCAGACGGAATGCTCTCTGGAGATGAGGCCGGTGATCTAATACTCAGACTTCTTTGCTCCGGGGCCCAGTGATGTTATACATTGGTGCTCCAAGGCCCTGCAGGACTTATGAGCGACACAACAATGGTGAAGGTTCCAATGAAATTCGATTGACTCATGGCGGCTTGCATAAATAATTTGGCTGTGTGAGAGTGGAATGTAACATGAGTCATCCTTTAATATAGATGCCCATAAAAAGCACTACACCTCCTGGAAGGCCTCTGAAAATAACATATCTGTACAAATTGTTTGCTCCAGACTAAGATCTACAAATGGTTAACCCTTTCCACCCCACGGCCCACTTTTTGGGGGGGCTTTTGCATGCACCCAACAATAAAAGCCATAAAACACTGGACTGACCATGTAAAAAAATAATTATATTCAATATCAAATTAAACAGGTGAAACTCTACTACACACACATGTAAGTCATATTTAATCACAACTCTGACACCATGCAAATCAATTATCAATCATCATAATAAAACTCTCACAGGTGTTCCCTTTTATTATGGCAGCAAATGTAATCAAATGCACCTTGTGGTTGCTGATATATATATACACTATTCAAATTTGGGAATGCCATTTTCAAGCTGATGCCTTAAAAATAGGCTTGGAGGTGGAAAGGGTTAACGTCTGTACCTAATCATCAGGGAAAACAAAACATAAATGCAAGTATGTTGATAAGATGATGTTAGGTCATCCAATAAACTCATAGCACGGCAGCTTCTGTAAACCTTATGATTCCCGCTCCATTACACGGCTGCAAGTTGTGCTACGGTGCAACGTTAGGAATCTTCAGCGAATACCAACTGTTCAATCATTTTCATCACAGTTGAAGAAGATGATGAAAAGAGAGGATGAGGAAGGCTGTAGGATCTGATCACTCCTCTGAGTTCCTGTGGAGTAACGTTAGTACGTTCTTTGATGCCCATCACTTTGGCATGTCTGATCTTATAAAGGCGAGCTCGCCTCTCTTGATGTGATGTCTGATTTAGCGCCTCTAAGCTCTTTAATTGTTTGCGCTGACAATTGCAAGAGAGAACACAAAAATAAGTGGCACCCCGCTACTTTGCGTGTCGAGAACAACAACCTCAAAGCAACTCTGTCTTACCGATCTTATCAGCTGACAGGTCTACCTTCACCCCTCTACCTTTGATATGCATGGTGAGGCTACCCTGTGAGAACCCATGCTGCTGGAAAGAATGAGGTTATCACCACAAACTAAAGGAATATAGGGCATGCTCTTTCAGTTCTTAAAACCTTGCTCATTCATTTCTGCATTGTTATCACTAGTCTTTTATCGAACCTGTTAAACACGTTAAACCAAAAAGGTCAGGTTTAGGTGTCAGAACTTGGTTTTGTCAGGCCTAGTAATTAAAATTATACTCATATATTTACAAGTCAAAATTTTCCTTCTCTCTTTCCACCACCTTTCTGCTACTGAATTTTCTCTCAATTTTTTTTTAATCCTGTGTAAAATCTGGGCCTAAATTTGACATGAATATAATGGAATGAGCATTTCAGTGCTCCTAACAGCTTCGCCTACAGAATGATAGAGGTATTAGTGATCTATAGTGCAGAAAGAATTCAAAGTGGTAGCTGCTGTGTTTACATTAACTCAGTGCAGGTTTTTGGTTAGTTGGTTAGTTCTGGTGGAACAGTGGATCAACTATGTTGCTACTGCTTTGTATGATTACTCTGCTCCTACACTGATCTTATCACACTTTGATGCAGTAACTACAAATATCTATATGTACAACAGAGAGCATTATGATAAAAGCATCTTAAAAGCCTAAGTAGAACCTCCTTGGCAATGGCACTAGGTTCAGGTTATTCATGTGAACTGCCACACGACACTGATATAAAACTGATCAGAAAGTGGAAAATATCTCCCTGCAGATGTGGACTATAGGGCCCCGGTGTTGACAGGCAAAGAGCATAGTGTTGAAAAATTGATTTTTAAATGCTGTGTGACTCATGAGAGGCTGCAGTGAGGATCTGCTCCCATGATACACAGAGAAACACATGCAGAAAGAACCTGGTAATGAATATCATCTATGACAATATTATATTCAAATTTCTATAGAGATTTCATGCAAATATGCAACTTCACTAACTGAAGACGAAAAAAATAAGAATGTAGATTAGTAAGTTCATTAGTAACTAATTGCTGGAATGTAGTGAATGCAACTAAGTGACTGCAGAAATGTTGGAATATTGAAGGGGGAGTTATTTCTTTCACTCAGCTATCAGAGTCCAAAAGGGTTTACAGGCTAGCTTTTTGAATACAGATCAGCCTTGATTGCTAGTGTTTCTAGTCTCGGCGTGGTGTCATGGCTACGCAGGAACAAAGGGATGAATGTTAATTGAAGGAGAGGCAGGATGAAATTTGACACAGAACAAAATATGAATTGAAATGCCTAAGGGTGGGTTTTTTGCCTGTCCTCCATAATGCATTGTTTACACCATGTGCCTGTTCATTATGAATAGATGTGCTTGTGTGTGGTGTGTTTGTGTGTGTGGTTTTTTAAACCAAATGTTTATCTGTAATCATATGTCCCCATGCCTACTGTGGTTTTAATGTAGTAAAGACACATACAGAGTAAGTTACCAGACTTGAATCTTTGCTTGACAACCTGTCTCCATAGAATCGCATTCATATGGGACTAATTTGCATACATGTTAGAAGAGAAGATAATATCACCTAGGTAATGTTGTTTTATTTTATGAATAAAACAAAATAAATTAATGAGTTGGGCTGCAAAAAGTTTCATTTATGTGAGAAAGGCGAGATTCAGTTTAACAAACCCCACAATTTGTTCTACAATGGGAATCAACCACACAGATACAACAGTAGATCAAAATAGGATAAGATAAAAGATACAGTATTAAATAAAACTACCAATAAAAGATACAATAGAGTTAAAATAAGATCAAATATGAACAGATATTGCACAGATGAATGGAGGTAGATTTAACTGTACATCAAGAACTAAAATAAATATTGTATTGTCCAATGTGGTTTAGGAATATTGCACCTATCAGTCTGACAGCAGCAGGCCGAGGGTGGAACAGTCGCTTACTGAATCTGGCAGGGCTGACAGGGCATCCTGCAAGGGGTGGGGGGGACTCGTTGTCTGCCTGCGAAAGCCCACCACCATCTCCTCTTTTTCCCTGCGTTGATCAGGAGGTGGTCAGTTCTCTGTACTCTGCGACGTTGTTGTCACTGATCATCAGAGAACTTCTGCAGCACACAGCCATCAGTGCTGTGCCTGAAGTCCGCTATGTAGAGGGTGAAGAGGAATGGGGCCAGGACGGTCGCCAGAGGGGCACCCGTACGGCTGTTGAGCAGGTCAGACACACAGTTCTGGGCTGTGGTGGGTTTGTGAGGTAGTCCCTGATCCACTCTGACAGCAGGTGGTCCACCCCTGTCTGCTCCAGTAGGTCCTTCTGAATCGCCGGCTGGATGGTGTTGAAAGCACTGGAAAAATCAAAGATGATTGATGACTCTCACCTACAGGAGCAGACAGGGGTTGGACCTCTCCAGGTGAGAAGGAGCTCAATGTAGCAGGAAGATGACAGCATCCTCCACTCCAACATTAGGCCTATAGAAAACTGCAGCGGGTCCATGGAGGAGCCCACTGTGGAGCGAAAGTGTCTCAGGACCAGTCTCTCCAGTGTCTTCATCAGGTGGGATGTCAAAGCCACCGGTCTGTATGGTCTGTAGCTGCTGAGGTCTTTGGGGTGCAGTGTTTTAGGCACTGGTACCACACAGGAGGTCTTCCAGAGCTGTGGTACCACCCCTAGCTTGAGGCTCAGATTAAAGACATGCTCCATAACTCCACACAGTTCATCTGCACAGGACTTAAGGAGCCTGGAGCTAATGCCACCAGGTCCAGCTGCTTTCCTTGCCCTTGTCCTCCTGAGTTCTGTTCCCACTTGGGCTGCTGTGAAGGACAGGGGTGTGGATGGGGAATGAGTGCACCTGTGTAGGTGTGAAGGAGGAGGAGCAGAGTGCGTAAACATCTGCTATTGTGTGTTAAAACTATTGTGAAATTATGAAACTGTGTGAAGTGTGAAGTCTGTCTGAAGTGAAAAGTGAAACACTGTCCACACCAGGGACGATTGATGAAGCTGCAGCTACATCATTTTAAAATGGAAGCACAAATAAATGATCTGTTGTAAGTAAACCAGCTTACATATCATCTCATCAATCCTGTCTCCAGGAACCTGACTTTATATTATGAGTAGCTTCATAAATCAAGTCACCACTTTCATATGTGCATAAATGGTGCACAACTCTTTCTTTAAAGTCACACATATGAGTTATATTGACAAAAGATACAAGAGACCTGATGCAACTAACCAAGCTTTTTTTAGAGTCACTTTATTTGCTATTAAGGAGTTTTTTTTTGTTCAGGTATTTAAATGATTCTTATTTAGCAAATTACTGCATGACAGTGTAGATCGTGATGTTGATCTAAATACTGTTAACCTGGATCATCCCCATAATCAGGCAATATAACCATGGATAAGTTGTATCTATGTAATACCAACAAGGCTTTATATCTGTAAGTATGCATCTACTGCCTAAGATATATCACTGGTGCAATTTTTCTTCGCCTATACACCAACTAAAGTTTTTTTTTCCTTGGATGCATGTGCACAAGTGTGCACCAGTGTGCTA
This sequence comes from Parambassis ranga, assembly GCF_900634625.1. Lineage (NCBI taxonomy): Eukaryota > Metazoa > Chordata > Actinopteri > Ambassidae > Parambassis > Parambassis ranga. The sequence continues at coordinate 18,712,699 of NC_041037.1, forward strand.
CTTAACCCTTTAAACCCTGGCCATATTAAAAGAAAAAATCACCTAAAAAGACATTCCCGAAGAAAATGAAGAAATGCACCACAATAATAATGTGCATATGCATGTTCTTGGTGTCTAGGGACATCTAGGGACCTCAGAGAATGCATTTCCAGTGTTTAAAATATTGTGTCTATTAGTATGCCTGAGTAAATTAGAAAAAACTACAGGAGAAATGTAACAATTTTATCCTCGCCTAAGTTTTTTTTCCCATTTGACAGAGGAAAACACTATGCCAACAATGATTCTATGTACACAGATGCCATTGATCACATTCAGCTATTCCTTGGCTACAAATATACCAAATTTGATAGAATTTGAACAAAGAGCAAAGCCTTCACAAAGGTTTTAGTAAGGATATCACCAGGCGGACACTCAGTTTGGCACAATTTGGCACCACATTGCCAAATAGGTTACTATAGCTATAGCTAGCTTACTCATTTCCAGTGGAAACTGGCTGGAAAATACAATTTATATCCATTTCACTAGTCTATTCCATCTACTGGAGCTTTTGGGTATGAATTTACCTTGCACTTCATCAACTTCTACCATTATGCACAGTGTAAAATCAATAGAAAAAACATCAAAATGTATGATTTTGTCTCCAAATAGAGTAGTTTTTATTATAATAACTAATAACTAATGTACATTAATGAAAGTCCAACCAAATATTAGGTAAAGAAAATAAAAAATAAAAATAATAAAAAAAATAAGGAGAGGTGATGCCTCAGTGTTGAGCCCAGATGGGCCTGGAACCTCACTTTCCTCTTCTCTTCCCTCTTGTTGGCTGTGAAAATAATAACAATTATTATTATCTGTAATTGCATACATATTGAAATACACATATTATGTAAATAATATGTAAAGACAGTATTGAATAGGATTGAATCATCCTTCTTCATCTCTGTTCAGCTGTTCCCTTAGGGGTTGCCACAGTCAATCATCACCACTATCCTCTGCATCCTCCTCTCTCACCCCAACTACCACCCTGCTGTCTACTATATTGTGTACACGTATATATATAATAAATCATTTTATCGATCAACACGGATATTAGCAACAAATAGTTTACACTTCAAAATAAATGTACAAAACTTACTCAACTTACTCAAACTGGGTCTATCTTTTCCAACGTTCAACGTTGCTGGCAACGGGGTCGAACGAATCCGGAAATTCCTGCCGTTGAAATTCTGCTCCATGCCCCTCTGCTCCATGCCCCTCTCGTCACGGTATCATGAAGAGATACGCTAGCTAACAACCTAAAAAAACCCTCTGACACACCTAAAAAAACCCTCTGACACTGAAACTCACTGAAATTCACCGAAAAGCAACTAAAGCGACTACACTAAAGCAACTACAACCTCCACAAACACATACGCGTACCTAGCGTTAGCTAGCGTTAGTGTTGTTGCGTCTAGTCTTTACGCAGGGATTTTACGTCAGCTGGGTATTGTAGTCCATTAGATTTTTTTGTACCATTCGATTGAGTAGCTTGTCCTCTTTCATTGGACTACAAACATGGCCGCAACCGTGGCAGAATTTGATCAGAATTTGAAGTAATAGCGCCTGTACGTTTTCGGCCCTTCGGGTTAAACAGGTTAAGGATTAGTGGTACCTCTAGGTTAGGGTAAGGGTTCAGTTCTGCAAGCAATTTGCACAATGGTAACATAAATGGTGCACAACTCTTTCTTTAAAGTCACACATATGAGTTATATTGACAAAAGATACAAGAGACCTGATGCAACTAACCAAGCTTTTTTTAGAGTCACTTTATTTGCTATTAAGGAGTTTTTTTTTTTGTTCAGGTATTTAAATGATTCTTATTTAGCAAATTACTGCATGGCAGTGTAGATCGTGATGTTGATCTAAATACTGTTAACCTGGATCATCCCCATAATCAGGCAATATAACCATGGATAAGTTGTATCTATGTAATACCAACAAGGCTTTATATCTGTAAGTATGCATCTGCTGCCTAAGATATATCACTGGTGCAATTTTTCTTCGCCTATACACCAACTAAAGTTTTTTTTTCCTTGGATGCATGTGCACAAGTGTGCACCAGTGTGCTACTTAAGGATTAGTGGTACCTCTAGGTTAGGGTAAGGGTTCAATTCTGCAAGCAATTTGCACAATGGTAACATGCTTGACAAGGCATGACAAATTGTTAGAACATCAGAGCCTCTAGCCTTTGACTTTCTACATATTTCATTTCCCTTGTATGTGGATTGATGTTGTTTTTTTTCTCTGTTTGATTCTGCTTGTTATTTTGTGTGATGTTCAATAAGCCTTATTTGGTAAGCTAACAATGCTGATTTTGAGTATTTTGCGATTCTAATGCACCTGGCTTACATGTTATTCCTTAACACCAGACTTCTTTTTTTCATGCTTGCCTTTAGCTTCCAAAAAAATACAAATCATGAATTAATCATCTAGCTGTAGGGTTCAAAGACTGCACAGGGTTATAATGAAATAATGAAGCAACGTTCACTGAAACATCCCTGGTTTAGTTGTGTAGCCCACCAGGCATGGAGATCAAATAGCACCATCGCCCTGGCCATATTATTTGATCTCACACACACATGCTTACATACAAGGGACACTAACAAGGGAGACTAGCAAGAAGACGTGCACACACACACGCACAAAGTACATACAAAGTAGAGTGAATAGGAAGTGAGGCTTTTGACAATCAGCAGTCAATTATCATGCAGCAGGAAAAGAAAGCAAGTGATTTCACCTAGTGATTTACTGCCAGCGGATAAGCGGGTGGGTGGCCAGGCTTTGATGCTGTGAACCACATTTGTGATTACAGGCTTTTACAGTTAGCTGGGGATTTGTTAAAAAAATCATCACATGTATGTTAAAAGCAATGAAATATGGTTAGAACTGTCCCTTAAAGTCTAACTTACAGTCAATTTTTTTGCTTATAACACTGTACTCACTGAAATAAGATTAACAAGGAAAGAAGTCAACCAGAGAAGTTTGGATATAACTTTGTGGGCCCAGACAGGAGCTGGTAGCAAAGAAACATACATTCACTGGCAGATCTAAAGCAGATAAGGCAAAGAGAAATCCTGGATGAGGTAATGTGTCACTATACGAGGCTCTGGTGGTGGGCCCTGGGATTGATGAGAAATGACAAAGCAAGGGGTCTGAGCCTGGTATTGGTTGACCATAAAAGATATCCAAGGTAGTGCTTGAAAGTTTGTTAACCCTGATCAGCCAATTTTCACACAAGACCTGAATGTAAACAGTGAGGTCACAATCAAACAAATAAAAAGTCTTTTTTTGTGTTAATGGTAAAAGTATGTGAACATCTAGAATGAGCAGTTTAGAGAATTTAGAGTTCATCCTTTCAAATGTGTTTCCAGTAAATGAATAAATCCACCATCAGGACAACACTAAACAACCATGCTTGGTAGGCTGTGTACAGCACTTTGGCTGACCCTGTTGTCTTTTAAAAGGTGCTCTATAAATAAAGATGGATTGGATTGGATTGGCATGGTGTGCATGAAAGAGCCGCAAGGAGGGAAAAAACACACTGCTGGCCATTTACAGTTTGATAAAGATCACATGGCCAAACCATGTGATCTTTATCAATCTTTACCAATCCCCTACTGGGAAAATATTTTGTGGTTTGGATGGGATCAAATTAGAATTATCTAGATTCCAGCATTGGATCTTATCCCATCTGTTTTGCTGTACCTTGGCCAGGACAGCATGTCATCATTGGGCAGCAGTGGTGCAGTGGTATACAGTATATATAGATATCATTACAATATAATCACTGTTTCATCTTGCTGTCATGTTTGCTCTGTACTGTATCATATTTGTATCATGTTTGCTCTTCTCTCTCTCTCTCTCTCTCTCTCTCATCCTCTCTGTCCTGTCTTTCTCTTCTTCTCCTCCTCTACCCGGCCGACTAGCAGCAGGACTGGTTCTCCCTTAAGTTGACGGGTCCTGCTCAAGGTTTCTTCCTCTTAAAGGGAGTTTTTCCTTGCCACGGTGCTTTTAGGGGGGTTTGGGTTCTGGGTCTCATGCTCTGAGTTTCTGTGAAGCGCTTTGAGACAATTTCTGATTGTAAAATGCGCTATATAAATAAAACTGAATTGAATTGAATTGAATAGCATAGAAAGAAGAGTAACATGTCAGTACATGGACAGTCTCGCTAAAGTGAACCATTTCATATGACAATATTTGTTATTAGCATCACATATTAACTTCACACAGGAAACCAAAGACATCTGTATGCATTTCAGAACCTCCACTGATGCAGATTTTTTTGGACTTGATTAATCATTGATGTGATTCATTTGAGATCTGATTTTAATCCCAAAAGGTAACCTCAGCACACACTTTGATTCTGCTCCTAATCAATGGGAGGAGTTTGGTTAGACTGAAGACCTGTACAATTTTGGCTCTCCATGGCATGCCTCTTGATTAACTGATTATCAAAAAGGTCATTGATTAGTTTTCTGATGAACCAATTTATCAGCTAATCATCTCAGCATGCCTGGATTCAGCAGCAAAGGAGACTTTGAAGGTGTACTGCTTTTTATTCACATCTCCTTTATTGTGCAGAAAGTGATGGGAATAATGGAAATAATATTGCTTCACTCATAGTTAGTACAATAATTAGGATGAACTGACATTCAGCTAGGGGCAAAACTCATCTTGGACCTACACCATCCCTGAGATCAAGTCATGCAAAAATCATTTATGCAAAATATGCAGCTAAAAGTTGCATAATTTCTGTTTTTAATTTGCTGTTTGATAGACAAATGCTTCCACATAAAACTCAAGTCAAATGTGGAATAAAAAAAATCAATATTGTAGCACACTGAGAACTCACAGTTCAACAGCTGCTGTACAAATGTCACCACTGAAGACATTTCAGATGCAACGAAGATGTAAGGGAAACCCTACAGGCACTCAAACGCACATCAAGACAGATGACCTTGTGGCGTGCTGTAAAATAGGCGTACTTAGCTGAATCTATTTAAAAGGCCAGTGGTTCATCGGGAGGGCACTTCTGCTCTCAAAACATAGTTTAGCCTGTTCTTGCCACAGAAAAGAACACACGATTTAAAACTTGACGGGAAGTGTATTGTAGAGATGGAATATGCATTTAGTGAAGCCTTGGTACCAAAATACCCATAAACACCCCTGTGGTAAACCAGAAGTAAACATTGTCACGACCTGGCTCATAGGACTGACAAAACTGAAGACCACACAAACTGTATCTAATTAAGAAGATGTATTTATACAAATGTAAGAACAATAATTAGTAAATAGATCAGTAAATCAGTAGTGTGGGTGTGTATGTGAAGCCTGCATGAGTGTAAAACAAGTCAAAAACAAAACCAAAACTCACAAAACCCAGAATCCTGAAGAAAAGGAAGGAGACCTTATATATAAATATACATATAGTGCAACCATCAGGTGAAGGTGTCAGCCAGTCTTCCTGAAACACCACTCCCAGGTCCCAGCACACTGCAAAACCCAAACTGGATCTGAGACCACAATATCTAAAAAAATTATATATATTTGTATTTTTTTTTTTCATTGAAAGTCTTCCTGGTATTCAGTATTGCCCTTTTAACAGAGGCTGCCTTATGGGTGACTTGGCTTTACATATTGTTGCCATGGACACCACTGTTGTATTTCTATTGTGTGCGAGTGCGAAACAAGTATTGAACCCACGGCCTGTGCCAAGTAGGGTGACTTGTAGGGTCTTTGTCACTGCTTGTCTGTTAAGCAAGTGCAGTGTGTTATGTTGATGCACAAGAAACAAATGTTACTACACCGTCTTTCTCCTGTTTTCCTGGTTCTGGACAGTTAGCTAGCTGGCAGGTTAGCTGGTTGTTGTTGACACGTAGACCCTGAATACATAACATCCTATTTTTTTCAGATGTATTTAAAAATCTAAAAATAAAACTGCAGCAGTTCGTGTTTTATCCGATAACAGATTCTGATTTATTAACCCCATAGTCTCCAAAAAAAAAAACCCACAGGATTTGTGTGTTTTTCTTTCTTTCTTTTTTTTTATTGTGTCTTTTTTTAAGTCACTCCAACTCCAACAAAACAGGGAAAGAGGGGAAACAGAGGACATAGATATAAAATGAACACTGTCCTCATTCCTTTAAAATGAAATGATGCATCATCAATGGCCTACTTCTACAGTTTAGGGGTTACACTGTCTGATTTAGGCTCTCTCTCTCTCTCACACACACACACACACACACAAACACACACTTTACACCACCAAGGTCATTTAGTTTTCTCTCTTTTCTTCCAAAGAACCTCAACCTACAAACTGCTTCAGAGACACAGTTTGGTAACTTGTTAATATGAATCTGTTTTACAAAAAAAAATCTACTAAGAATGTCATACAGTATGTAGTATGAGATGTAAAAATAGAATTATACATAGTGTCCCTGCAGGCTGTTACTTCAGCTGGATGCTGTCGAAAGTTTGGTTTCTCAGCTAAAAATGAAAAATACTGATTTGTTTGTCTGTTAATGTCAAAATCATTTATAACCAAGAATATAGACCAATGCGCCAAAACACACGGATTACACACACTGTAACAAAGGCACATGTCAACTTTAGTCTGGTATATGTACTGAATGACTGGTTCTTATAGTCAGCCTTATTAAATAGTCTTGTAAATAGGAGCCTCAATCATCTCTTCAGAAACAAACGGGTGACGTCAGAGAAGCTTTATAGTTTTACTGTCAATGGTTCCACCTCACAATTTAGAGGAGTGGTCACACCTCATCTCACCTTATCGTCCTTATATGTGCTTCACGGTTCTGTGTGAAACACATGAAGACAGAGTGGCAGAGCATTTTTTTCTGCGCCTTTGAGCCAGCATTAGAGGCACGCATCTGATTGCACAATGTCGACATGTCCTTTAAAAAGAGCAAGTGAAAGAGCAATGGTGAGCAAAGTTGGAATAAAAAAGGGGTCTTCTGTGTAGCTTTATACTACAATCTCTGAGTGAAAGTGACAAATGTCTTCTGACAGCTCACATAGTGAGGGCTGACAACAAGTCAAGAGAGTCAAGAAATTTGACAAACAAATCCTCAGCAACTTCAGGTCACACTGGGAGGGTTTTAGATACACATCCGAGTGTTGCCTGTCCAGACCATAGACAACACACATGACTTAATGACACTCATTATACTCATTGCTCTGGTGTCTTGCTTCTTTCTTGATCTGGACTGAACAGATATGATGAGGCTTGGGAGTAACTGAGAGGCAGTACAGATTTGGTGCATATCTTCCACAGAGAGGGGAAGCATGCCAGGGCATTTCTGCTGTGGCCACATTATAATAACACAGCCTTAACAATATGTCATAGTATACACATGCATTGACTAGCGTGACAGCTATTAACTGGCCAGAATGCATCACAAACCCCCCCTGGTGGGACTCAAGGGTTACCCATCCACACATTTGTAGATTTTGAACACGTTGTGTCATTAGAATGTGTGTAGTATAAAGCAGCAAATGAATCATGCTGCCCCTCCTTTCATGCAGGCCATTCCCTGAGCTCTAAGTCCACCCAGTGATGTGAAACATACACTGTAAAAACTATTACTTATTGTCAACTCAAAAAAATTAAGTTAATTGGGTGTTGATGTTTTGTGCTCTAACATTTCAGAGTATGTAGTGTAGGTCTGCTGAAAACCACTGCTTCATTATTGAAGTATATCATACATTGCTATATGACAATACGGTGCTTTCATCTGAAATCACCACACACGTATCGCAAAATTTTACACTCCATTACCTTCTCTGAGAATGTGTGCAAAATAACCTCAGGTAAAAATAGTCCAACAAAATCTGACACACACAAACACACAGTCTTTGGACATCTTTCGCTCCAGGGACATCTAGATGTTTCTAATATCTATTGTAGACAGATCAATCTCCACATCTATATTCCATAACCACACACCTCCGCCTGCAAGTCTTCTTGAAGCCTGTAAATCCTTTCGACCCACAACTGCCACTCAGGTTTAGAGCGTAGTTGGGCAAACATTCTGAAAAAAATCTTTTATCAGGTTTTTTTTTTTGCAGCAGATATCTTCTTCTGCTCAGAGGCAGATGGCCTAATCCTACCTGAAAGTTTGGAGATGGCATAATTTTCAGCCTACAGTGAGTGTGTGTGTGTGTGTGTGTGTGTGTGTGTGTGTGTTTGTTTGTATGTGTGTGACATGACAAAGGAGGCTGAGAATAGGCCACTGTATTGCTGGAATCATAAAGCTCAGCTAATACCTAAACCCTGCTGATATGAAGTACCCCACTGCAGTACTGGAGCACAGCCAGCCTCTATATCCCAGCTCACATTTGTGTTTACAGACACAAGCTTAGCTACTTAATAACAACCAAACACAATATAGGAGTGACTATAATACTGACTGCTGTGTTGTGAACGTGATCGTACTTAACTAACACGGGTGTCTATCTATCTATCTATCTATCTATCTATCTATCTATCTATCTATCTATCTATCTCATAGATATCTATCTATCTCATACTAGGCCAAATAAGATAAAATAAATGCCTTTAACTCCCTTCTTCAAAACTGTAACATTTCAGACTTAGAAGCTTTTTTGCAAAAAAAAAAAAAAAAAAAAAAAAAAAAAAAAAAAACAGGTGCACAAACTCAAAAGGCCCTAAAGGAACAAACCCAGCAGAGTCTGGTCTGGTGCCAGAAAAGTAATCCCCAGGAGTAATCTCCTCAATTTCCAAAGCCATGTCCCTCCACTCACTGTAATTCTTTGCTCTCCAGGTGGTCAAGACTGAACCGTAAGGAAGTGCTAAAAGTCCAAATAACCTACTCTGCAGCCAAGGTAGCTATGTGCATTCTGAGCTCCGCTCACTACCAGAAACACTTTCTCTCTCTCCTTCCCCACCATCTGTTTCCTTCCTTTTGTCGGGGTTTCAGCCTGAGGAAGGGCTTTTGTTTTGTATTTTTTCATTGTGTTGCATTATTTTTATTTTATTTTGAAATCCCTGACCTCCCTCTCATTTCGGGTGACATGTCTTCCTCTTCCCTCCCTCCTCCTCCTCCCTAATGTGTCTCACCTGTGCCTCACTGTCTCTCCCCTCCCTCTGTACATCATGTATATCTTCCCCTCACTCTCACTCTGTTTGTCTTGTGGCCTGTTCCAGGCCTTACCAGAATTCCGGATCTCCTGCAAAGAAACCTCTGTGTGACCTGTCTCCTGCCCTCTTAGCTCAGCTCCTGACCTCTTAGTCCTACAAGCTACTGGATTGACTTACCAATTTAAAGCCTGCAAGGATTTACTTTGCCCCTTACACTTGCAATGGAGCAGCAAACATAATGGATATTATAGTTTATAAGAAATTTCTTATGAAACCCTGTTTTTTAAGGGCTTGCTTTGCCTTGTCTGGTAATCCAGTTTTAGCTGTAAACACTCATTCAGTAATTACATAAATTACCCTTCAGCTTGAAAAAAATATTACTCTGACCCTAATAACTCATCAGTAGCATAACGTTAAATTAAAAACAAACACGTGGAGAAATGTTGATATTACAACGGTATATTATTACCTTCCGGGCTTATTTTTAGGTTTGCTAATTTTCTTCATCTTTTAACTTCAAAATATGAATAGGGCATTTCTATTTATAAGAGCGCGGTGACAGACCTTACAGAGTTCTTGATCTGCTTTAATTGTATTGTTTGGTGCTAAAAATAATGCACAATAACAGTAAATATAGAAATATCCTGTGAGCGACTTCATCTGCATATCAAGGAAGGAGATACTGCATCTACACGCCGAGTACGGTTGTGACACATGGCCACCAGTATAAATATGAACGGTCTGACTTGCAGCTTAAAGGATATGATTTTATTTTTTACCACATACTGTATTGTTTTGAATATAAGACGGCTCTACGACGCCAAGACATCCACACAAGAAAAAAAAAAAGAAACTCATGATCCTATCCCAGCTATCTGCAGGTGAGGGGCGGAGTACACCCTGGACAGGTCACCAGTCCATCACAGCGCAGCATCAAGACAGACAAACAACCACTCACACTGCCTTGTAAATATAATGCTTTTAAACATCATGTTAGTGTGTTCCTGATGCTGAGGGTGTGACAACAGTGTAGCTGTTAGTCTGAAGTGTAAATAAATGAAAAATGTCATTAAACTGTGCCCCTAAGTGGAATCCAGCTGTAAAATGTGATCATCACAACACCCCTACAGGTACAGAATTCAAAAAAAGACTGTGCCGTTTGTTAAAAGCAATTAAGCAGTGAGTCCAAACTGCTACGTTTTAATATCTACTGTGAAAAAAAGGAAGACATTTGGCTTAATGAACACATAATGTTATCTTTTTTAAAAAAGAAATTCTGACTCAGGTGAGGTTGGCAATGAGAGTCATAAAGCACAAACTTCCATTATGTCTCCTACCTCCCCACATATCAGATAACATCCGGATCCCTCACTGAGCCTGCAGCGGATGGTTTATTTGGTACAAGGAGTGGGAGGAAACACAGACGCAGGCATTGTGTTAACAGCACTGTGTTGTTTGAAGCTAACGCCTTAGTTAGCTTCACATCATGCTGCTGGAGGCCCGGAGGGAGGGAAAGCAAACCTACAACAAAAGTGACACCGGTTCAAATCCCAGGTGGCCTGAGAGGTCAGCCGACGTCTCTTCAGGTCTACTGATGGGTTGTACTTCAGAAAACATGTGCTTGTGGAGTGTAGAGTTAGAAAGCTATAGATAATTACATGTTTGCATTTCTATACCATCTACAAACCAGTTTTTCACTCTCCACATCCAGACCTGATAACCAAATACACTGAAAGTCAATCAATGGATAACATTTACTATATTTACCTGTCTCCAAGTGTAGATGACTCACAGATGGATGAACGTGTGTTCTTTTGAGGCCGTGGTGGGACTTAGGGCTACTTTGCAGCAGCCGTTAGTGACCAGCCTTATTGCTGCAGGGAAAAAGCTGCTGCTGGATTTGGTATTGAAGGACAGCCTCAGTCTGTTTGGGTAAGTTTTTCTCTCTGAGGTCAACTACAGCCTCATAGAACCATAAATCCTGTTGTGGGTGCCAGAACAGCTGACTGGCTCTCAAACTAGGGGATGGACAACATGGAGGCAACAAAACCAACCACATATCAAGATCTAAATCAACTTCAAATGAACATTAAATAAGAGTATTTTCAATCAAACACTGAAATTTTAAATCTTGATGTATTTAACCCTTTCCACCCCAAGCCTATTTTTAAGGCCTCTGCTTGAAAATGGCATGCCCAAAATGAATAGAGTATATCTCAGCAACCACAGGGTGTATTGTAATGCTTTTTGTGTCAGAATAAAGGGAACACCTGGGAGATCTGCTCAGATAATATAAGTATGTGTAAGTGTAAGTATTAGTTTGTGTGCCTCTGGCGTTGTGTAAATTAAGATGGCACACAGCAAAATAAACAATTTTTTTCCTCATCTGTTGAAAATTCACAATTTTACAACGAATATCTTTTTGAAATTATGCAGTTGCAGCACCAAAGTTATATCAAGCTGTAGCTTGTTTGTATTATGTATGGATATAGGTGTGGGCATTAATGTAAAATGTGCACACAGTGATAAGACATTATAATAAGGAAGGGAATTATTAATCTGCTAAATGTTTAAGCTTGTTGAATGGGTGCAAATTGCAATGCTTTTATTGCAATTACAGTAATGAATGAGGTAACTTCACTTAGAGTCTACTGCTGCTCCATTGCTGTGTGTGACAGACACAAAGGGGGAGGAGTGTGTGTGTGTGTCAAACTCCGACACACAAAAGAACACTAGAGAAAAAGAGGAAGAGGAAGCATTTGGATACAAGTTAGACATCAGTAATCACCAAAGGCAACGTCTACCTGCATTTGGCACTTTGTGGGTGTTTTGAACCCCCACCTATCATATCTTTTTAAGCTCTACTAGTGGGGGTGTGAGGCACACTTTGAGAAGCACAGCTCTAGATGCCCTTTGCCTAAACACAACAAGCATATTCAGGCTGTGAGTGACTGATTATAAGCTCGAGGACATCTGTGATAGAGACAACAGCCACTTAGAGGCTCTTGATATTCTGCTTCTTTGCTTGATTCAAGGGGCAAACCAAAGGTGACGCATCTGCATTTCAACACAATGTAAGCGTTTCAGTATCCTTGCCATGTGTGTAGTTCAGTCCACTAGCACGGGTCTTTGCAGTGACTCCACAGCAACAGCCTCTCAGTGTGATTTTGAACATCAGGAACAACAAACAACCATGAAGTGAGATATAATCAAAGAAGAGCAATTTAATATCAGGGACGCTTCACAACACCCCAACAACCACTGTGCTGTATGATGTATTCCTTTACATATACACTCAACAAAAATATAAACGCAACACTTGTTTTTGCTCCCATGTTTCATGAGATGGACTTGAAGATCTAAACTTCATTCCAGATACACAATATTACCATTCCTCTCAAACATTGTTCACAAATCCGTCTAAATGTGTGATAGTGAGCACTTCTGCTTTGCTGAGATAATCCAACAACAATCCAATCCAGCTCAACTGCATGCTCGTCGTCCTCATCGGGGTCTTAACCTGACTCCAGATCGTCGCCGTAACAGACTTGAGTGGGCAAATGCTCACATTCGATGGCGTCTAGCACGTTGGAGAGGTGTTCTCTTCACGGATGAATCTCGGTTTACATTGTTCAGGGCAGATGGCAGACAGCGTGTGTGGCGTCGTGTGGGTGAGCGCATTGCTGATGTCAATGTTGTGGATCGAGTGGCCCATGGTGGTGGTGGGGTCATGGTATGGGCAGGCATCTGTTATGGACGAAGAACACAGGTGCATTTTATTGATGGCATTTTGAATGCACAGAGATACCGTGATGAGATCCTGAGGCCCATTGTTGTGCCATACATCCATGAACATCACCTCATGTTTCAGCAAGATAATGCACGGCCCCATGTTGCAAGGATCTGTACACAATTCTTGGAAGCTGAAAATGTCCCAGTTATTGCATGGCCAGCATACTCACCGGATATGTCACCCATTGAACATGTTTGGGATGTGCTTGACCGGCGTATACGACAGCGTGCACCAGTTCCCACTAATATCCAGCAACTTCGCACAGCCATTGAAGAGGAGTGGACCAACATTCCACAGGCCACAATAGACAATCTGATAAACTCTATGCAAAGAAGATGTGTTGCACTGCATGAGGCAAATGGTGGTCACACCAGATAGTGACTGGTTCTGAGTCCCCAGACCGCCAATAAAGCAGAAACAAAATGCACATTTCAGGGTGGCCTTTTATTGTGGGCAGTTTAAGGTACACCTGTGCACTAATCATGATGTCAGATCAGCATCTTGATGTGGCACACCTGTGAGGTGGGATGGATTATCTCAGCAAAGCAGAAGTGCTCACTATCACACATTTAGACAGATTTGTGAACAATGTTTGAGAGGAATGGTAATATTGTGTATCTGGAATGAAGTTTAGATCTTCAAGTCCATCTCATGAAACATGGGAGCAAAAACAAAAGTGTTGCGTTTATATTTTTGTTGAGTGTATGAAAGAGAAAGATGGTTCCAACAAGGAAATAGGAACATTTTGTAGAACAGGCCAACAGATGCTTCCATTACAAGGTGATTGGCCAGTAGGTTAAACAAGCCATGCGATGAAGCAGCTTTCATTGCATGGCTTGATTAGCATTAGCATCATTTTACAGCAGTGGTGGAGGAAGCTAGTTAAGCTAGCTTCAGTACTTCCTCCACTGAAAAAGTTAAGTAAAAAGTTAAAATAAATAAATATAAGATTTTTTTGATTAAACCACGCCATTCACCAATCTTCTATCTGTATACCCGATATCTCACTCCTCACCCTTCTCTCACTCTCCCTCTCTATCTCACCCCCTTGCTCTCCCTCTCTTTAACCTCCCGCTCTGGCCAGGTAATTAATAGAGAGCACCTCCCTCACCAATCAGCTGCCAGCCTGTCCCTCACCTACCCAATCATGGCTTAGCAGAAAAATGAAAAGTCTCTCCTCCAGCTGCTCAATTCTGGCAACTCTCCTCCACCCCAGGCACCGCCTGATTCACACCAGTTCAAGGCCTCCTCTCTCCTGCTCTCCAGCCTTCTCCACCACCACCAGTTCTAGACTAATCATCCACTGAATGAGAAGGTGCACCGTTTGACTGGTACACTAAGAGTTACTTCTGTACAAATCAAAGGATTCCTCGTGCTTAAATATTGTTTGATTGTAGGTTAACAAATTTAAGGCAACCGATTTTGAGATAAACTAACTCAACAGGTTTTACAGTGTAGTCCTCATTCTCACCTCATTCTTTGTACTCTGTAAATTAAATTGATTTCTTTCCCACAATGCATTTTTCACTCTTCCTATGAGCACATCAAGTACTCCAAAATAGTCTAGATTTACCATGGAGTATAGTACTAAGGAACAGCTTGTATTCAGATGTTCTTTTTTATGTTCATATTTTCTCTTGTTGAAAATTGATTTCAATACACATCTCCCAGACTGTTAAATCATTTTTGAAAATATAATAAGAATGCCTTATAAATTTAGAGCGCAGTCATGTTTTTACATCTGTAACCATGGTCAGACTGGTTAAAAACAATGCTTTGACAGATAACATGAAGACTGATGGAGAGATCAGACAGACGGAGAAGCGGTGCGTTCAGGAGAGAGTTGTGGGTGGGAGGAGGATCAGAGAGGCCTGGAATATGAGAGCTAAAAGAGGCTAAAGGAGAGCAGACCACCAGGCTGGGTAAGTACAGTGAAGGTGAGCTAGCTTGAGGGGGCAGTGAAAGGAAAAGGGAGGAGGGGATCAGCTGAGGTCAGGCAGTAAATAATAAGAGGTGATCGTGAGAGAGAAAAAAAGGGGGAAATGTGACTCTGGAAGAGTGATATAACTTCAACATTGCTTTAGAACTATTTTCTGAACAAGAGAAAGAAAAGACTAAAGACTTTTTTTGTCATATTTAAACAATTTATGACCCTGAGCAGGGAGTATAGGGTGGGCTTGTCAGGGTGGGATTCATTGATGTAGACGGGGTTGATGATATCATATATCCTAATAAATCTTTAATTTTCAGGACCCAAACGCAGACATAAGGCAAAAAAAGGTAAACTGAAGGTGAGCTTTTATTACAAAAGCCAAAATTCAAAATCTGAATTCAAACAAAGTCCAACAACCAAAATCTGAAGTAAAGACAAAGAAGAAAAGCAAAACCAACCCAACAAAGAATAATCCAAATGGGAGAACGGGCGGACGGGGACAAACGGGAACTATAGGAGGAACCTAGGGTGGGTCAGGCAATCACAGAAGGCCGGAAACCACAGGAAGTAAAACACAAGGAAATACACAAGGAGGATGACAAACCACAACACACAGTGTGACAAGATTAAACACAATTTGTTCGTAATATTGCTCAAGTTTGTTTTTCTATATATCTATCTATATGTCTATCTGTCTGTCTGTCTGTCTATATAAAAGCCCTGTACACACACACACAAAGGTGCATTTTCCAGTTTAAAAGGACTGTGTCTGTTTTGGATGCATGAAGCAGACAGCTCTGTTACAGCAGTAAATGTGTGAATTTAAATTATTCAGTCTAACCAGACTTTTTCTAATGTTTCTTTCACTTTTAGTGTGTCGCAAAGAGACACACACACACAGTTCTGAGTAGATCGCTGTGTAAAATAAATTCAAGCTTCCCTTGTGAAACTGTCAATTTTAAGGAGCCGTGCAAATGTATTCACCATCTACTCCACATCTCTATATCTACTCCAGTCTACTTCCTCATTCTATGTTGTTAAAAAAAGAGCCCACTTTTATTCTCTGTGTGTAAATCTTACTACTGCACTGCGGGCTAAACATTTGATCTCTGTGGTGTGGGAAGAATGGGGAGGAGAGAAAGAAATCTGTCTCACACTCTCACATATGTACATTGTCTGTACAGGAAGTAAAAATCAGGATCCAATGTGGTTTCTATAGGATGTCTGCACAGATCTGACCCATAAAGGCACCCTTACTTCAGCCTTCCTTTGAAGCTGTGTAACCTAATCCTCTGTATATGATGCATGGCAGTCAGCTTAAGATCATAATCGTCACAATAGGGACTAACATGTCAACGAAACATTGAACAGTTATGACAATTTTGTCAAGTCAACGGATGACATATTATGACATGTCGACGTATATGCCCCTCTTTCCAGAATCTGATAACATTTTACCTATCAGGCCATAACTCCTGCAGCCCCGTCTGGACCGCATTAGCAGTCTTGGCCCACTTTCAGCTGTAAATGAGGTGAAAATTGAAACCCAGAGGAGGACATTAAGCTTTGAGTCGGTGGATAGCGTCAGCCTTTGGGGGGGGTTTGGTGGATCCCAGATGCCTAACACCAAGCAACAAGCTGATTGTTTGGATTTTAATCAGAAAAGCTTTTAAAGGATTATATGTAACATGCCACATCCACTGTACGAAGACGCACAGCTGGTCTGACTTAGATGGCTTATTTTCCTGCTGTTAAGCATGATAGTGATGTGTAATAATACAATGCACTCTTACAGTTTGCACCTACTGAGTTTTGCCTCTTAGCTTCATTGAACACAGCCTGTTTCTGGACAAGTGGTCATTATGTCGATAGGTTTGATTTATTTAGCTTGATTTCAACAATGTATATGATATTGACAAATGATGTAAGAAACACACTGTGAATACATCAGGACTGTAAAGGTTTGTGTGGAAGAAAAGGTGACCCACTAGCACTTTTTATCTTTTTCTTTTTTTTGTCCAGATATGTAATAATAATTCTTATTATTTGCTATATTTATATTCCATTATTTTTGTTATTTTTGTTCTTATACTGTAATGCATTGACATTTTTCCAACACCTCTTTTTGACACATAATCCATAGTGCTGTAAAATCTCACAAAATACATGAAATATGACATTTGCTTATTATAAATTGTGCAAATAAAAGTTTTTTTTCGTGTTTTATCAAAGCTAATAAAGAGTGACTGAAGTCCTGAAGACCCTGAGCTCTCCATACCGTAACACTTTGTATAGATGCACATCTAAAATCTTGTCATTGTCTTGTCTGAACTTGTACTAACAAGAGTAAGATTTGTTTGACAAGCAGTGGTGTCAGGAAAAGGTGGCAGATTTGGAGTTACAATACAATACTACAATATCTATATCTTATAATACAATATCTTTGCAGCAACAGGCAATTAATACATGGCTTGCAGAGGTCCAGACCCAAGGCATGTTGATGGTGCCTAAGACAATGTCCACTAATCTACAATAAACACATGGGCCTGGAGTATAATATTTCATAATTGGATAGCAGTTTTTAGACCTTATATAGAAAACAAAATAAGTAATAAATGATAAACTTGCTTCTTCAGGTTAATTAATAAGCAAAGCCGTAGATGGCTGCCGCTCCTCCTCCTTCTCCTCCTCAATGACCTGAACTTTGAGGAGTGTAATGATTAATAGGGTTTGATTCATACTCCTCAGTAAGACAAAATAAATCAATCTAATGATCAGTTACCAGATTATTCACTGTTTGTGTATTTTCTTAAAGTATTAGAATTATGAATTGTTAATCAAGTTTTTTGATCTGGCTCTCCTGTTTTAAACATCATAGAACCTCATTCCTCAGAGGGCTCAGCCAGAGATATTACACTGCTGTCAGTCTGAAGAACAGAATACTGATGTGTTCCACTACTGTTATTAAAACAGAATGTCCAGCAGAGATAAGGCTACATACCTCTCTCCCTCTCAGCCTCTCTCAGCTCCAGCTGTCTTAATCTTCAATGTAACAATGGTGAATTCCTTTCAAATGGCACACCTCCATCACAACCTTTCAGGTTACTACACCACACATACGCCCATTTAACCCATCAGAATTTGCAATAATAAATAACCTTTGCTTTAACGAATGGGTAACATCTACTTATTTGCTTTAATGAACTTTAATGAAAAGTATCATGCAAATGCTACTGTCAGGTGTCCGTCTCTTCTGCATTTATTTTGAAAGAGCCTGCTTCCTGTTTTATTTTTGAGAATTCTAACTCTTCCCACATTTCAGCTTTCTTGTCTAACCCCTCCTCAGGTGCTCCCTCCTCCAGCTGATTACCTGGCCATCCTAACGTTTTCCACCTGTGTCTCACTGTCTCTACCTCCCTTGTGTATATTATGTGTGTGTTTCCCCTCACTCCTCGTCAGATCGTCTTGTGTCGAGCATTCCAGCCTTTTTGATTCCAGTGTTTTCCAAGGTTTTGACTCTTTTTTTGCTTTATTTTTATTAAAAAGGTATTTTTGTTTGTTTTTATTGCACTATAAATGTGTGTTAAAAATGAGGGTCCAAGAGGATCTATTTAATTTCCAAGCGGAACTAAAGTTCATTGTTGATAGAGGGATTGTTATTACCGATGTGCTTAGAATGCCATGTGGAAGAAACTGACTGCATTAAAAGTTAAAATTATTCGAAGAAGAAAAAGATGAAGAAATGCAAAGAAACGCCTCTCTGTGTTTTGTCAAGAATATTTTAGAAGATTGGCTAACCTCACCGTGAGTTATCAGGCCAATGAGGTTTGTAAGTTAGATAATTAGAAATTAGCATTTGAAGGACAGTAATTAACTTACTCTTATGTGAGAAGATTGTTTTGTCTTATCTTATCTTTGTGCTTATTTGTACATATTATTTTAGTTCTTACGATGGCATGTTGGCATGACGACGGGTATCCCAAGACACATGCCAATATATGCCTAAGTGCGTAGAACGATTTTGGTGATGATTTGAACTGGAGGGGAGCTGTAGGTACAATATTCAGTCCATTAAAAAAGCTCAAATGTAGCAAGAAAAAACTGTTGCCAGTAGTCTATAGATTGAAACAAAATGATTCTTTGTACTCAAACTCATAACTATAAATGGTAAAATCAGAAAGACTGATTTTTTTTTTCCAGAGCTGTATATTTAATCTTAGATTAGATCGAATGAGTTGCAGCACCCATAACACACACTTCACCACCAGTCATCTTTGGTGAACTTCACTCAACAACAACAATCCCACTGGCTGTTTGGATTGCATGAAGACGGGCACTATGTTGTTGGCTGCCAGCTGATCCTACAGTCTGACTGATGCATTGGCCTGTCAACAGCATTATCTCCTTCATCAGTATGGTTCATTGCTGCACCACGGGCACCGGGAGATGGAAAGAATCCAGACAGGCCCATTCAAATGTTTCCAAGCACTCTAACATCAGTGACACCGGCATGGCAAAGCGTTTATTGATAAAAAGGCGTATTTTTCCATCCAAGTTTGTGTCACATGCTGCAGGTAACCACTGCCAAGTAATATCACTTTACAAACGGGAAAAAGTGGCTCGGCAGAGATGCATTATCAGTTGACACGACTGTAAATTATACACAGGTCTGCATCAGACTTACTTGCTGGTGTTTAGTTATCGAGTGTCATTTTTATGCCTCTGCAATATACTCTCATCTTGATTTTACATAAACAGTATGAAGCCAAAGGTGCAGCTCTTTAGAGTCATTTTTCAATAAGACCAGTAACACTTGGTTCTGTCACTGAAAGGATACAAAAAGGTCACCACAATGATGTGATAGAAGTAGAGGGGGTGGTGGAAATGGATGGAATTAATAATCTCTAATATTAATGGGAGATTCTAAAAAGAGAGAGAAAGAGAGAGAGAGAGAGAGAGAGAGAGAAAGTGTTCTCCTTTGTACTATTGACATATATCACAGGTGACAAACTCAAGGCCGACAGGCCACATCCAGCTCACTGCCCACCAGGATTTTCACGTTTACATATAGCTATGTGGCTAAAAATAATATTAGCTACTAATAACTAACTACTAACTACTAATATTAGCATCATCTGCGGTGGGAAAATGCTGAATCATATCATCTGTAATCTGACTACACATGTGCACGTGATAGAGAAGAACGGCACCTGCATCATACTAATAGAGGGCTATTGTTTGCAGCCACAATGTCTCACATTATGCCTGGTGGAAGTTAAAGGAGTTGAAGGACATTTTTAAGATATAAAACATGTAACTGCCTCCTGCTCGGCGGAGAACCACTGAGCGCCGTGTGAAACCTTACTTTTCAGTAATCATTTCAGAGTCTTTTCAGAATCTTTATTTTTGCAACGACACATCCTATTCTGGCTATTGTTTAAACATAGAGAACAGAAGGATGAGGGTGAGGAGAGGGAAAGACGAGCACACAGCTACAGAGAGAGCTAACACCAAAGTCTTTTCCATACAACTAAGAAGATCCTAATATGGCAGTTGAAGCGGTGACTGACTTAATCCATGTACACACCAATATGCAGGGACCTCTGCATGTCAATGAGCTGGACACACGTTCGAGCCTACCCTGCTTCAAACAGCTGGGCTGCCACCGTTAGCCTATAAACCTGAGCTTCACCACAGCTGTCAGGATATTACATTATGTTACCGTATGTTACAGTATCCTTCATTCTGACGTTGTGTAGCTACAGTAGCTGCAACATCAGACAGAAGAAGCGTCTCTGAAAAAAGGAAGAGATTCGTGCACGCTTATGCACATGGCACGACAATAATGTCATTAATTATCCTGGATCAGTTTGTCAGCTCTGACAGGATTTAAAGGCGACTGACTTTACTGATGATTTTCACCTCAGGTGAGCTTGGCACACACAATCCCTATTTCTAAACTGGTTGTTTGTCTCTCTATGTTAAGCCTGCAATAGACCAGGGTGTACTCCATGTATTGCCAATTGACTGCAGAGACGAGTCCAGCCCTTCATGACCCTGTACGGGACAAAGAATGAATGCATAGAAATGGTTGGGTTTAAAACTACTTGTTAGCGATTAAACTTATAATTTCTTGTTATATTTAATTATTAAAACTACTGAATAGGTCTAAAAAGTTTGTGTTAGGTTAAGTTGTTAAAATATTTATTTGTGAATTAATTCATTCATTAAAAGTACTTGATAGTCATTAAATGTACCTAATTGACTAAAACTACTTGTTACGGTTTGAGTACTTAAGTTTAACCCTTAAAGCTACCTGTTAGGCTTAGTTAGGTTTACACATTTAAAGTACTTGGTTATCTTTTTGCAGCTGCCATTGTAAAGACTCACATATACTCATAGTGTACTATATAGATCTGGAAGAACTACTGGAGTAAATGCAGCCATAATAAACGGATGCGTCTTTACAAGATGCAATTAAGTGCAACAGGAATGGAGACTTTCTGGTAATTCAAAGTATTCAGTCAAGCACAACTTGAATTTGAAAGTCATATGGGCAGGGTGTCATGGTTTCTGATGTAAGATGAGGAAAATAGTGGGAGGAATGACACGGATCGTGCATCATCCCTCACTCCCATTCGAGCTGTCTCCCTCATCATGCTCCACTGATCTCACCTTTTCAATCTCCTCTTCTCTTAAGATATAAATCCCAGGGAGGATGACAGTTGCAGATGAATTACGGTGTGTGTGTGTGTCGGTGTGTCTCTGTGGTGCGATAAACTGAGTGGATGACTAAGTGAAGGAAAGAAGAAAGAAACTATAAAAAGGTAGATTTGGTTTGGGTGTGTCTGGTTGTGGTGTGTGATGTGTTTTGGGGTTTGAGGTCCCTTTTGACCTCAGTGCTTCAGATTAATGCTGATCTATACAGATGATGGAATCGTGCAGGTAGTGTAATGGTGATAAGGACCACAGATTTACCTGTACCTTTGTGTTAAAGTATCTCCTGTCTCTTAATGAGTAACAATATTGTGTTGATTGGTGTATTTGCGAGACATGTACAGTACTCTACCTTCTACCATATCTTCCACAATGCTCCTCTGACTGTGGGGCTATTAGCTGAAACTAAATGTTTTTCACTGCTCGGGAGGTGATGCTAAATCCAGGTGCCAACTGCTCTCTGGGGGAAGGAACACAACAGCTGGTTTGCAACATGGCAAAGGCCGCAATTAATTTGGCCTGACGTGTTTGACTGCTGCGGGGAACTTGGATATTTAGCTCCCTTCACTATGGGTCCTTCACGGATTGTAACTTTGATCTTCCCATAATCCTTGACTCTGGTTTCCTTTACTGCTGTCCTTGGCCCCGTTCCATTTCTTATTTTTACCCCCTGCCCTTGTTTTTAAGTATCTCATCGAGACATCACGACTTGTTGATGCCTTCTCTACAATCAGTTTCACATGCATGTGAGGTCAAATTAAACACCCACTGCTTCATTTTAGCTTATTAGGGATGTTGTTTGAGCAGTTGTTGATGGTAGAGGACTATTGATGAAGGAAAGGTTCTCAAACTGTGGTACATTTACCAATGGTGGTGCTCCTTCAAGGGGTTTTTAGTATCTAGTGATATTTATTTCGAAACAAAGCACACTACTACCAACTCTAAGGGGTAGAAGTGCACACATCACAACAGTTATAACATTGCTAAACAATGATGGCAAGATAGTAAGCAGAGGAGACTATGGGTGGGCTTCAGTTTGGTTAAAGTTTTTCAGTTTGTCTCCACTAGGTACTGGATTCCAATCATCTAGTGTGATACTTATGTTCCTGCAGCAGATACAATAAGCAGGGATGATGTCCTTGTGCGGTTTAAAAGGGACACCTTTTGGTACATCTTGGATTTTAGAATGTAACAAGAAAACCAAACAAAGCCATGATGTGATCTGGACTAGAAGAAACCTAATATAATGAAATTGTGGCTCCATAAAGGAACTGTTAAGAAAGACGTGTGCAGATCAGGGGGAGAGTATTTCAAGCAGCTGATGGGTAGGAACTACACGAATGCTAAATTACGATGGTGATATTTGAACTAAAAGATCTGGGTAGAAGGTTTAAGTTTGGGAACTACTAAAATGACACAGTAATGAGTAATATAAGTAACTGAGGATTTACTAAAAAACAATATTAACAAAACACAGATCATAACAGAAACAAGGAAGACAATAACAACAGAACTCAGGATCGTCAACAAATATAACTCTACAACCACCTTGTACACACAGAGCCGAGCACTAAGGTAATCTCCATTGATATTTCCTACATATCAGATCCTTCTTCCAGCTTTAAAAGACATACTTGTATTGCACATGTACATGAAAGTATAAAAAATTCCAAAAGATTTGTTCCTGCTGAATGTAACCTCCCTACAAAATCCTGGCCTTACATTGCACTGATTAAACAGTCTGGGTATACAGTGTTCTCCAGACTTTAATGAAAAGTCCTTCCTCTTCTCTCCCACCTCTCTTATATTTGCTCTATTTCTGTCTCCTGCTCCTCTATCCTGCACTCTGATCAGCGGGTTGAGGAGAAGTCAGTCTTATCAGTCAAGGCCATATAAGCTGGGGTCATGCACAGTTGCATGCAGCCACACATACACAATAACTGGGGAAAAAAGAGCACAGAGTGAGGATGGAGGAGAAGGTGAAGTGATTACATCTGTGCTTCATTACAATACACTGTTTGTACACACATCGGATTTTCTGTTATTGCAAAACACTAGTATATAGTTTTATTTGTCAGGCTCCTTTATATCCATGTGCGTTAAGCCATCGTGGTAGGGGTGGTGGTCTAACTACGACCAAAGCATTTTTTTTTTATTTTGAAAGTCTGCAAGCTAGGACATGAGTTCCTCATTTTATAAGCACTTTTAAAGGTCATCTAATTCTGATGTCAAGAAGGTGGAGGGAGTTGAAGGTGCACTGTGATGGTGTGTGATGAACCTAGCTGTTCGATTCACATGAGATCCATCAGGTCAGGCTTCAAGATTTCTGCTTTGTATCTGAACCACATTTGGTTTAGGCCAATCAGCACCCTGTAAGGACCCACCGGACACGACAATGTGACTATTGAAACTTTTCATGTTAGATTTTAACTTACAAGCGTGTCATGTTAACTCTAATAAGTGGCGTAATTAGACTATGTCAGGAGCATTACACATTGTTGCAACAAGCATCAAATTTCAAAATACCATGACTGTGTTGTTATTCATTAGCATAACATTAGCCTTTTGATTTCTGCCTGTTAGCAGGGGTGGGCATTTTTTATCACATAGACTTTGTCAAGAAAAGCAAAGGGCTACATTTTTTTCATAAATAATAAGATAAATTGGAGATCACTGGCACAATATCTGCCTTTATAAATATGCTCTTGTTACATTTTGATCATTGTGTGAGTCTTTTGCTGTCATTTACTGCTCACTCCTCTGTCCTCTCTGTGTGTGTCCATGTCTACTTTGTGTGCTGGTTGTAGTAGGAAGGAAAGGCAGGACATTATAGTGCTATTATAGATGTAGTTTACCTGCCAAGCTAACTTTGGTTAGCATCTTTAGTGCTCAAAGCTAGGATCTCTGATTTGTATTTACAAGTAAAATCCACAGATGTTCACACTACTGTCTAAAACTGGAGACTGTGGAACTATAAAAGCACACATAAAGAGATATTTATGCCATTCTTGCTGGTGTTTTTCCATTAGTTTATCCGTGGAGTGTCAAAGAAGTGCACTCTCCACACACTTTCAGCTAGTTTGTTCCGGGTTTTAGCTCATCTGCTTAGTGACATTCAGAGATGTGTCACTGTGCTGAAAGGATATTTTTCCATTTTGGTGGCGTGACCTCAGAGAGCTCTGTGAGGTGACGTGTCCACGTTTCAGCCTGCACTCAGCATGGAGCTACTTTTTTTTTTTAGCATGACCATAATAAAATAAACATTTTCTCCAGTCAGCATACACATTTTAGCTTTTTTCCCCCACTCCATTTCCTGTATGGTGTTACACACCAGCCCCCTGCTGTGCTTCACTGCTTTTACTGGCTTCTCTTACCTTTTATCATATTCTTAGTTTGTCCACACATGAAATAATCACAAACGGTGTGCATAACTAAGCACACGGTATAGGAGGATAAAATGTGGAATTCATCACATAATTTATTACCAAGTACCCCCCCCTTCTCTCCCTCACTCACACACCATGACTACCACTCTGTCCGGTCGGCTCTATCAATCTTCTCCATATATTGTGCTCACCTGACAATCTTCGGCTGATAAGGAGGCAGTTTTTCTCCAGAGAAATCCCCGTTAATCTCATCAGTCAGACTGTGTGTGGGAGAGGAAACAGGCCAGAGGATGGTATTTAGCAGTGGCAGGAGCGAGACAGGTATAAGGCAGTTTAAACTAGGTGGCTGCATGACAACAAAAAACCCATGTGGGAAAATGATTAGGAAATACGCACAATTACAGGACAGCTGAGAGTGTTATTTAAAAAAATAGGACAATCCAGGGATTGCATCGCAGTCAGAGATTGGTGCAGACTGTAAATACAGATGAAAGAACCTCCAGAGACACACATAGGTGCCTGAGAGGGTCTCATCATTGCCATCATGGCAATTATTTAATTATGCAACTTTTTAACATATCTTAATAAATAAATGAAAACAAATAAGTTATATACAAATTCAGCCCAAGCAAAGTTCTCATGAACAGGGACATTATCTACAGAGACCAAAACTGCTTTTGTACCAGGCTGGACATTTTAATATGGTGGTCTCGCCTTTAGAGCTAGCCTCAAGTGGCCACTTAGAGACTGCAGTTTTTCACAACTCCTGCCCTAGCTGAACACTTTAAGCCCCGGAGGTGTCCCTTAAATTGTCCCCTTTTCTTTGTTGCTTTTTCCCCCTAGTTTCTCTTTTACAGTAATTGGCTATTTCTCCCTTCTTAGCATTTGCTAGTTAGCCCTAGCTAACCACAAACTGCATGTGAACAAAGTAGAAATGTGATTCTGTCATCTTTATTCTTATGTATATCTTGCTGAATAAACCTGTTTGTGCTGCCAATCTTCATGAAGCCAAAGATCTTTTGGTAACTGATGCCAATTAAGTATCAGTCCAACAGTCAAACAGGGTTCCACTGGGTTATTTTCTTGGCCCATTACTGTTTACAGTATACATAAACAAAATCAATCTTTTCATTCATTACTTCAGTTTTCACTTTATTTTGCAGGTGACGCCATTTTTTTCAACTCCAGCCCATGTTTAGAATGGTCACATTCCACATCATGCAGGCCCCTGGCACTGTAGACTAGTTTACACTGTGTCACTGTCGCTTTAGTCCTATGGGAGACAATAGTTTTACACATATTTGGTATCACCTATTGTTGTTTGTGTGTCATGTCTAGACCCTTGAATGTAAGATGACCCAATTTTTCAGATGTATTTCCAATAAAGTAATTATCTGTTAACGCAATGAAGAAAATATGGAATCAAACAGTGTCTATGTACCACCACTCAACTACTGTACGTTCTCTTATGTCTGTCATGGACTATGAAGACATTCTTATAATCATTCTACTACTCCAACACTTGCTCAGCTTATCCCCACATACTATAGAGCATCTTGCTTACTGTTACTTGGATGGACTTCCATACAGGCAAGAAATGTCTCATTCTATTCCATCACAAAGGCCAGCCTTACATCTAGGTACAGCACCATTTCCAGTGCACATTCCCCATATGTGCACTCATCTAGACAGTAACTGCCACTTCACTGGAAAGAGCTACAAGCCCTTGTAGATTTGAACCTTTGCTTTTCTGTGTTTTTATAGCTGTCGTCTGTTGCATGCTGTGTCATTTTTGCTGATCATTCAATTTTTATATTGCTGTGAATCCTCTCAAGTGATTCCTCCACTTGTATGCAATGAAATATTGTATGTTCTGTAATAGCCTCAACTGGGAGAAGCATTATTACCTCATCTGACTTTGTGTGCCCTGTGTGAATTGTAGTGCCCTCAAACAAAGCTGACTTTGTTTAGATTTCTGGTCATGAACGAGTAGGCGGAAGAAAGGACAGAAGAAGAGGTGGTAAGGAATTGGGAAGAACCTCAGGTCAGTCTACTGGATGAGCTGTGCCCGCCGGGCGTGAGCACTTCAAAATGATTAGCATCAAAATGTTAAACTAAGGGCACTGGTGCTAAGCCTGTGGTCCTGTATTATGCTGCAGCCAGAGAACCGGACGTGGAAAAAGCATGCACAAATGCAGAGGTCTCAGTATAAAGACTCTATTTACAATATATTTACAATATTTACAAAATTAAAGTATTAGGTATTTCCAATCTAACACGTTTGTGTTACTGTAGTGTATGATCATATTGGTTGACAGCTTGACATGAGACCAATAAAGTCAAAGCACGGAAATGGGTAGGGGACAAGTGTATGGGTATCCAAAGAAGTCAACTTTTATTAGGGGTCCGAGGTTTGTGTCTGCTTGCGCTCATTCTTAAGGTTGGGTAGGAGATTTCAATTAGTGTAACTTCTCTTTACAATCCGATAACAACCAATTAGTTTGGCAGTTTCGCTTTAAAACGAAGAATATTAATCATCCTGCAAGGCGCCTCTGCGCGGAGTATTGGCTGGTATGTTTGTAGTATTGGCTCTCTTCCTGCTCTGCGCACACCAGAGAGGTACATGCATAATGGTCGAAGTCATATACTGATTGGGAGGCGTGGCTTCGGGGTGAAATCCAAGAGAAAGGGGCGTGTGTTTACTTTCAAAATCTGGCTGACTCTGAGTTTTCAAAATCTCCTACCCTACCTTTAAGTTATATTCTTGACATTAAAAAGCTACAAATGTTAGGCATTAAACACGGAGTAAAGGGTTAGAAACACATGAGTTCAACATTACAACACATTTTACAAGGAAAACCTAGGCAGTAGCCATTTTTGTCTGCCTTTTGGGGCCAGTCCCTACCCCCATGAACATGTAGAAATGAAGAAATACGATCACGCTTCATTTATGAACTGAAATATCAACCTCATAGATGGACTGTGTTAAAAAAGAAGAGGCCCTAAGATGGACCCCTTTGGAACCCTCAAGTTTATCTTAGGAGTTTTGGATGAACCCCTGGTGGGAGTGGGTACCTACTAATAATTCTAGAAGGGATCAGGTGATCATCAGGACTTGTATGCCTGGGCCTAATTTTGTGTAGAGATATCTACTGTACAGTTGTGTGGCTCTTGTCTTCCTAAGAGAAAGGGAAGCAAGTGTCAAGGGGATCAACAATATTTAAAAAAGAAGAGCAGTCCCATATATTGTTGGCACGGCCTCCTGGTGGCTAAATATAGCTAAAGCAGGTAGATCTGCATCTCCAAATCTCTGTTTAGCACCAATCCGGACCCATGTGACACCTTCAGATACAAAGTTGAAGGTGTAACAGTTAAAGCAACTAAAAAACTGCACCCTACCTGACAAAAACATTACATGTTTGTGTCCATATTGGCTGCAGATTGTCAAAGATGTAGTGATGACTCAATTTTACAATTCAAAAATGCAGAAAAACTGTTGAGACTGTTGCACATTGCAGGGCGGGGCAGTGGAGCCCACATCTCAAGGGGGAACCTCTGAAATACTGGGAACAGGGTATATGAGGGGCCCTCCAAGACCTGGCCAGCTTTTCTCAGAATGTGCTTCTCACACACAATGAGGCCACTCATAAGTAGTTTATTGATTTTCGATGAGAGCTTAACAATACTCTGCAGCCAGTTCCTATTGTGCACAAAGATTAAATGGTACCAATATAGCCAGGCGAACGTTAAGGTGCTCTCTATAAATGAGCTGTAGGACGTTGAGAGGATGTTAAAATGAGTAAAGCTTCCACAAAAGGCATCATCATTGTTGCCAATCTCTTTATTGTAATTGTTTCCTCTGTTTTTAGAAGAAAACTTTAGCTAGTGGTTAAAAGACTGTGCCCAGAAACTTGTATTCATTCATTCATTCATTCATTCATTGGTGGTGACAGCCTCAGCCAGAGCTTCCTGTTTGATGAAAAAAGTCATCTTTTTTGGTCTTGAGGCATGATTTCTTACACCACTCCACAAACTCGGCAAAAGATGTGTGAAGGGCCTGAGAGCAGGAGCAGAGACAGGGTGGAGTGGAGTGGTCGATCGACTGTACAAAATAATAATATTTGTCACTTTTCAGCCTTGATCTGACACACTGACTCTTATCCAAATCGATTTACAGTCTATTCAGATGTTATCCACCTTGGCCCAAAGCTTTTTCAAGAACATACCATCATCAAACATAAAGAGGACTCTCACACTGCGGGTAACTTCAAGATCTGTCTCTCTCTCTCAGTAAATGCATTTCAGAGCTAATGTGGCCCTATAGATAGAAACCATTTAGGGTCTTTGTGTAAGCAGTCTTTACATGTATAAATCCAATGAAAAAGCTAGCAGTCATCTCATTGTTTGTCCTGTATGCTATAGCAATTACGCTAATGTGTAAAATTAATGTAAAAAATCAATCAGACACTCATTCATTGATGATCAAATGCTCCGTGGGGCGCAGTTAAACTAGTGGGACAAAGAGGAAAAGGGGCTATATCTGAAAGAAAGTAATTTCTGAATCACAAATAGACCAACCGGGGAGAGAGAGAGGGAGAGAGTCTGAACGGGAGAATCAAAGAGGAAAAATCCAAGCAGAGAGAGAGAGAGCTAAAGAGTGACGGCCTCTGTAGCCTTGGGCAACCTGCTACTGTAAAAGCTGTGATTTATTCTGCCATCATCTCAGTAGATATATGATCTGAGTCTCAACCTGGCCTGTCACGCTGCATACATATTGAGCGGCCCACAAGAATAGGGAGGGATTGATTTATTATACAGCTATTTATTATACTGGGTGGGCTGGAAAGAGAAGAAGAAAAAAAACATAGAAAACAGCTTGAGATTAAATTTCCAAGTCCATCTATTACATCAGATTTGATCAGACGACAACGGTAACAAGCCAAATAAATCAGGGCTAATCTGCGTCTTACAATTACATGATTTCAACCACAGCAATGGCAGAAGGAGGAATGTTGGGTAGATGTCATGAAGCATGAAGTATTTCTGCACCTGTGTGATACCAAATGTATTTATTAAAGTAAAAAAAAAACATGCGGTCTAATCATTTGTATTACGCACAAAGATACCTGAAAAACCTGCACAACTCAGACATTATTATAAGATCCAGACACTAATTTAAGACAGTGTCAGTCGAGATGCACTACGAGAGAAGTAAAAGAAATTGAATTGCGGTTGATTGGCGACGCTGAGAGCTCCGTGTGAGCGCATCTCTGCTGCGCAAATTGAAGCTTTTGTACTCTGCAATTTTTATTATGGACCAATCTTTGCAGAAATGTGGGGGGAAAAACA
This sequence comes from Parambassis ranga, assembly GCF_900634625.1. Lineage (NCBI taxonomy): Eukaryota > Metazoa > Chordata > Actinopteri > Ambassidae > Parambassis > Parambassis ranga. The sequence continues at coordinate 18,743,037 of NC_041037.1, forward strand.
GAAAAAGGAAAGCCTGAATCACTTGAAACCATTCCACTCAGGCCCACTCTATTACAATGAAATACCAGCTTTAAGGATCCCAGGACCTCCAGTATGTGCTATATATACTGTGAATACACAAGGAGTGCCCCCCCACCCCTTTATCAGACCATTCAGGACCTGTTTCCATTGTATGTATGATGGCACATTTGTGGTAGTGCTGGCAAACCCGAGCCATCAGTTTCATTTGCAGTAAATGCAGTTGGGTGACTTCAGATCTCTCATCAGCAAAGAGGAAAAGTAACAGGTCAGTGAGAGCATTTGAAGGCTTGTCAGCAGCACTTAGCATGTCATAGATGTTTTTGCAGCCTCTATAAGCGGCATCTTCCATCCTGCTTTGTCAAAGATATGTGTCCAGTCTGTAATAGTGCTCTGTCCTAGCTGATAACCGTCAACCTTGCTCTAACCAGACAGGCAGGTAGGAAGTTAGGCACCAGAACATCAAAAAGAATCTGGTTAATTTTCACAATAAAACACCATAATTGGACTCTGGCTTTGTCTAAAAAGATACATTTAAAGCTAAATTCCATGACAAAACATCAAGATGTACACCACCACTGACCCAAAGGGACAAAAAAAGTCATCCCCAATTTGAAAAAATAAATAAATAGCCAAAGAGGTTTGGAGAGCAAAAGAGGCTGTGGAACAATGAAACAAAACGAGAACTCTTCAGGTCTGTGGATCAGCTGTATGTCAGGAGGAGCAAAAGTGAAACACGATGAAAATAACAGCCTGTCTACAGTGCAGGGGAGATCCGGTTCTTGCTACGTCCTCTAGGCAGTGAATCTTTTGAAAAGATTTTATTATTCAAATCAGGATAATAACAATGAATTGGCTCCAGATTTCAGGGGGGTGGGTGGGGGTTCAGGTAGAAACTCACACTCAGACCCAGAATGACACTGTGAAGGGGAAAAACACACACACAAAGAGGGTGCCGGCAAATTTAGACACTAGCACAGTTAATCACAGCTCAAAGTTTTGACACCTCACCCATCCAAACCCATGCTCAGGTTAATGAGAACAGTGTTTTTTTTGAGTAACAGTCACCTTAAATTAACTATGTATCTGCTCAGTGAAACGTGCAGTGTGCCACGTCACACATCGTCAAACCATGTCGAGTCCTCCAACCCCTCCTCACCTGTGAAACTCTGATGGTTTTATGTGCGACTTATCTCTGAGGTGCAGGCTGTGAGGAGAGAACGTATATTTTTACTCCTCATATCTCAGAGGGGAGGATGCAGCGGGGGGAGGGTTGGCTGGTTTGCGGAGTGTGTAGGTTTGTTGACGACAGTATTTCACATGAGCAGGTAAAGGTGAGCAGTGTCTGGACATAGTGGAGCTGCCTCTGTCACCATCACTCATCGCACACTGGTCCATCACTTTGGAAACCGTCATTTGTCTTTCTGTTTGAAAGCTTTATCAGTCCGTCGTCACACCTGGCTGATGGCAGCGCTGCAGTCTGTGCTTCTGCTGTTACTGAGAGCATTTTGCAATCAGGACATGGTACTTTGCACCAGGGAACAGCCTTTTTTTCATGTTATTTTCTTACCAATTTAGCACCATCCCTGCTGCTACTGTCCCCTACTGTTTGCCTGGCAGGGACATGAGAAGAGGTGTGCGCTTCAGAGGAGCTAAGAGCACATGAAATGGTTTCACCTAATAGGGGCAAATCTGACGTTCTATGACATCTTGATGAATGATTAATCTAGCACCAATTTGTCTGAAGGCAATTCTTGAAAAGCTAGTAAGGGGTTAGCATGTCAATAAGTCATTTTTGTTGTCTTAATATTTGTAGACCCTCACATCTCCCTGAAAGGACACTGGAATGGTACATGCTCTCTCTGTCTCTCTTAGACCTCTGTTGTTTTATAGAGTCATCCTACTTGACCACATCTTCTACTTAGTTGACCCCCTGTTTCCCTGTTGGACAGAAATTAAAAACCAAAAAGTGCAGAAATCCTCCTTAATTGCTCTCCATTCACCTGTCCGCTCAACCTAAAGGTCTCAAAAGCACTGAAATATTCAAAAACATTAACATTTTAACAGAAAAACACATTCTTACAAACTATACCTGTTGAGATTTACTAAAATCTAACAGCTGGACTGAGCCCAATGAGTGCATTTGCACTGTTTTGCACTGCAGGTGGCAAGCTTACCGCAGATAATCTGGTTTAATCAGTGGGAATATGGAATCTCTTGTGCAACATTAAATTAGCCTGAAGAAAATGCACAATGTTGGTTGGATAACAACACAAAATCTCAAGAATAACTCAGCTGCAGCTGTAATCTCTTATATATTGATCTTGTTTTGTATATTATAGCACCCAACAACAAGTCATGCTAGCCTGTGCGTGCATGCACGCAGTGACAATGACTGGTTTAACCCCTACAGGGTGATGCACCCACACCGATGAGAGAGAGGAGTGGGCTTAATCAACTTGAAGGGGCTAAAAACGCCACATGATTTGATCTATTATTGCATAGCTACATAAATAAATCAGTAATGTAACACAAAACATGCACCCCTCCTCTTTACCAGCATCTGTATTAGCAGTTTGTTTTTCAGACCAATAGGAAAATCACAGAATACAGCAATTGACCTTCGTCCTGACCCTGCAGCTGAAAAACACCACCACAGCATGATGCTGCCACCACCATGCTTCACTGTTGGGACTGTATTCTACAGGTGATGAGCAGTGCCTGATTTTCTCCACACACATCGCTTAGAATTAAGGCCAGAAAGTTCTATCTTGGTCTCATCAGACCAGAGAATCTTATTTTCACCACCTTGGTGCGAGTCCATCAGGTGTTTTTTAGCAAACTCTATGCAGGATTTCATGTGAAGGTGTAGAACCATCTCAAGGATGATCAGAAGAAATGGACAGCACCTTCAATATATGAGTGTCACAGCAAAGGCTCTGAATACTTGACCATGTCATAATTCACTTTTTCTTTTTTAATACATCTGCAAAAATGTTAACAACTCTGTGTTTTCCTGTCAATATGGGGTGCTGTGTGTACATTAATGAGGAAAAATATTACTTTAAATGATTTTAGCAAATGGCTGCAATATAACTAAGAGTGAAAAGGAGTGAATACTTTCCATACCCACTGTACATATATATATATAGGCACACTTGATGATATACTCATGAGATGAGGCCAGACCCAGGCCAAATATAGCCCGAAAACCCGACCAACCAGAGACACCCATCTGCTGTGTTGTTTGGTTACAGTGTGTTATGGTTTAAGAGTTCAGGGAGGATGCAAACAGAGACAACAAAAGACTGAAATGATCTAAACAAAAAGCCATCTTTAATAATAAAGCTGACATAAAATCCCCTTTACCAAAATCTAACAGCAAACACTGAAACAATCAAAACAGAGTTCAAACAAAACACCCAAAGAACATCAGTGAAAAACACTAGGGATGCAGGAACACTGGAAACATGGAACAAACACAGACGACTGATAAAGACAAAGGGGAGAACAAGAGTTAATAAAGCAAACAGAGACACGAAGGGAAACAGGACTTTCAAAATAAAACAGGAACCACACAACCATCTTCTCTTGTATTGAAATAGGATGGGAATATTGTAGCAGGATTGGGATGGTTAAAAATCAATAGAAGGCAACAGAGTTGTGCCGAGTCGGACATCTTGAGCCCCTCCTAAATCACTCCACCATCTTTGTCTTTTTCTCTCTTCCTCACCTGCCAGCCTTTTTCCCAGCTGGTTGTTGCTGTTGTCAGGCGGTCCTAAAACGCACATTTCTGTCCTGACTTTTAGGCGTTTGGGAGTCGGTTATTTGTTTTTTGGTAGTTTTAGCACAAACAGTTGTCTTAAGCCACAGACGCAGTGCACACCGGAGGCGGCACCATTTCTGGAGAGAAGAGGACGCAGGAGTGAAGAGTTAATGACAGCAGGTTCACAATCATGACAATAAAACCAGAGTCTAGTAAAATGGTAGATACCTTATTCCTATTAGTGGTAACCAAAAAATTGTATTATTTCAAACAATGATGGCAAAAAACAGAAAAAACAAAATGAATAGTCCTTTGCTTTGATACAATAATACATGAATTGTACTTTGATACATGACACTGGGCTCCAAAAACATGAGGTAAATTCATTTTTTATTAATTAAAAAAATTATAAATTCATCTTTTAGAGGCATAGTTTGTTTTCTTGAGCAAGTCTTGAGCAATAGAAACCATTTTTGTAATCCATCGCCCTATTGTGTGGAATGAGTCTTTGCGACACAGTTCATCCGCTAGCAAATTAACCGTTAGCTTAGTTTAGCGTAGAGCAGCGGTCCCCAACCTTTTTTGCACCACGGACCGGTATCATGTAAAACAATACTTTCACGGACCGGCACAGAAAAAAAGTGCATAAAGAGACAACTTACTCTTATGCTTAATTAGTGGGAGCCTTTGAGCTTTCTCAGCAATGAGGCGGTCCCATCTAGGAATAATGGGAGACATGACACCCGAAGTGTGTTTCTTATGTCCAGTCCACTCCGTAATTTTGTTTTGGCTGTCATTAATTGCCTCAGTCGTTCTTGTTCATGTTTTCTTCCATGGCTTGTCTTTTAATGCAGGGTGCTCGGTCCCGCAGTTTTGAAGGCTTCGTTGCCTCATTTGCGAGTCTGTCGCCACATATCACTCAGAGCGGACTTGGTGTGTGAGAATCACCTGTTGCAATAAATCCGTATTTTAAATAGGACTCCTGATATAGTCTTTTAAATGCGGGTTTCTTTTTCTTTGAAGGGGTAGGCTCCTCTTCTTCTGTCTCCTCGTTAGGCCTTTTCCCCTTTCCGAAGAAGCTCTCCAAAGACGTTTGTTTTTTATTCATTTTTGCTAGCTTGTGGGCTTAATTTTGGGGGCCATATCCCGTGACCGAGACAAGCGTCTGGGCAGGTGCTTAAAGGCACAGGCGGATGAATCTGATCGATTTATAAATGAAACAGCTTTCAGACTCAGATAATGAATAATATATGTTTTGCTCAGTCTTTCTGTGCGGCCTGGTACCAAATGACCCACGGACCGGTACCGGTCCCCGGCCCGGTGGTTGGGGACCACTGGCGTAGAGTGCAGTCTATCCAAACAGCATGTCATGAGCAACTGTGCTCTCACAACAGGAGCTATCTATCTGCTGGTGTGCTCACCTGTATGTGCGGACACTTGAGTGACAGCATCAATCACACATCAGTTTACAGCACCACAGTGTTGCCAACATGCCAGATTTCTCACTAAATCTGGTGACTTTACAAACCCTCTTGGCAACTTTTTTTTTTTTTTTCAAAAGTGACTAGCGACAGATTTGCCACCTTTTTCGGGGGTTCTTGACTTTAACATGTTTTTAAGCTAAAGTGAGCGCATGTGATCCTGCTTCTGCATGCCTCGTTTCACTGTAGTTCAGTTTTTACATTAAGGCTTCTTTTACTGATGTACACTCAACAAAAATATAAACGCAACACTTTTGTTTTTGCTCCCATGTTTCATGAGATGGACTTGAAGATCTAAACTTCATTCCAGATACACAATATTACCATTCCTCTCAAACATTGTTCACAAATCTGTCTAAATGTGTGATAGTGAGCACTTCTGCTTTGCTGAGATAATCCATCCAACCTCACAGGTGTGCCACATCAAGATGCTGATCTGACATCATGATTAGTGCACAGGTGTACCTCAAACTGCCCACAATAAAAGGCCACCCTGAAATGTGCAGTTTTGTCTCACAGCAAAATGCCACAGATGCCACAAGCATTGAGGGAGCGTGCAATTGGCATGCTGACAGCAGGAATGTCAACCAGATCTGTTGCTCGTGCATTGAATGTTCATTTCTCCACCATAAGCCGTCTCCAAAGGCGTTTCAGAGAATATGGCAGTACATCCAACTGGCCTCACAACCGCAGACCACGAGTAACCACACCAGCCCAGGACCTCCACATCCAGCAGGTTCACCTCCGAGATCGTCTGAGACCAGCCACTCAGACAGTTGCTGAAACAATTGGTTTGCATAACCAAACACTTTCTGCACAAACTGTCAGAAACCGTCTCAGGTAAGCTCAACTGCATGCTCGTCGTCCTCATCGGGGTCTTAACCTGACTCCAGATCGTCGCCGTAACAGACTTGAGTGGGCAAATGCTCACATTCGATGGCGTCTAGCACGTTGGAGAGGTGTTCTCTTCACGGATGAATCTCGGTTTACATTGTTCAGGGCAGATGGCAGACAGCGTGTGTGGCGTCGTGTGGGTGAGCGCTTTGCTGATGTCAATGTTGTGGATCGAGTGGCCCATGGTGGTGGTGGGGTCATGGTATGGGCAGGCATCTGTTATGGACGAAGAACACAGGTGCATTTTATTGATGGCATTTTGAATGCACAGAGATACCGTGATGAGATCCTGAGGCCCATTGTTGTGCCATACATCCATGAACATCACCTCATGTTTCAGCAAGATAATGCACGGCCCCATGTTGCAAGGATCTGTACACAATTCTTGGAAGCTGAAAATGTCCCAGTTCTTGCATGGCCAGCATACTCACCGGACATGTCACCCATTGAACATGTTTGGGATGTGCTTGACCGGCGTATACGACAGCGTGCACCAGTTCCCACTAATATCCAGCAACTTTGCACAGCCATTGAAGAGGAGTGGACCAACATTCCACAGGCCACAATAGACAATCTGATAAACTCTATGCGAAGAAGATGTGTTGCACTGCATGAGGCAAATGGTGGTCACACCAGATACTGACTGGTTCTGAGTCCCCGCCAATAAAGCAGAAACAAAATGCACATTTCAGGGTGGCCTTTTATTGTGGGCAGTTTAAGGTACACCTGTGCACTAATCATGATGTCAGATCAGCATCTTGATGTGGCACACCTGTGAGGTGGGATGGATTATCTCAGCAAAGCAGAAGTGCTCACTATCACACATTTAGACAGATTTGTGAACAATGTTTGAGAGGAATGGTAATATTGTGGAATGAAGTTTAGATCTTCAAGTCCATCTCATGAAACATGGGAGCAAAAACAAAAGTGTTGCGTTTATATTTTTGTTGAGTGTATTTACCACTCTTGTAATACTGAAATGATAATAAGGTTGTTAGGTTGTGTTCTTTGTGTTGTTGTTCTGCCTGTGTTAGGCTACAGACCTGCATGGAACTGAGTTCTCCATCCCGACCTTCTTGACCTTCTTGGGGGGGCGGGGTTTTTGCACATAAATGTTCTTAAAACTACATACTACATTTCTATTTTAACAGTTTAGCTTTCCTTAGGGTCTATGTGTTCTAAGATGGTTCTATTATAATTTCTATGCCAAAGAATATATTGTGATATATATCACTATCACAAGAGGCTGCAATGTACACTGCTCAAAGAACTGAAGAAGGGAACACTTAAAGAACACAGTGTAAGTCCAAGTCAGTCACACTTCTGTGAAATCAGCCTGTCCAGTTAGGATCAACACTGATTGTGAATCAGTTTCAGCTGCTGTTGTGCAAATGGAACAGACAACAGGTGGAAATGAGGCAGTTATCAAGACAGCCCTATAAAGGAGAGGTTCTGCAGGTGCTGACCACAGACCATTTCTCTGCTCTCATCCTTTCTGCCTGATGTTTGATCACGTTAGCATTTTGTCAGTGCTCTCACCCCTAGAGGTAGCATGAGGCGGTGTCTAAAACCCACACAAGCTGCTCAGGTAGTGCAGCTCATCCAGGGTGGCACATCAATGAGAGCTGTGGCAAGAAGGTTTGCTGTGTCTGTCAGCACAGTGTCAAGATTGGCAGATTCACCATTGGCGTCTTTTGCTCTTTGCGGATGAGAGTAGGTTCACACTGAGCACATGTGACAGATGTGACAGAGTCTGGAGACGCCGTGGAGAACGTTCTGCTGCCTGCAACATCCTCCAGCATGACTGGTTTGGTGGTGGGTCAGTAACGGTTTGGGGAGGCATTTCTTTGGAGGGCAGCACAGCCCTCCATGTGCCATTAGGTACCTTGATGAGATCCTCAGACCCATTGTGAGACCATATGCTGGTGCAGTGGGCCCTGGGTTCCTTCTGATGCATGACAATGCTAGGCCTCATGTGGCTAAAGTGTGTCAGCAGTTCCTGCATGATGAAAGCATTGATGCTATGGACTGGCCTGCCCGTTCCCCAGACCTGAATCCAATCCAGCACATTTGGGACATCATGTCTCGTTCCATCCACACACGCCACGTTGCACCACAGACTGTCAATCTGTGTCATGGGTTAATAATTTTGATTTGCATTGATCATTGTTATGTTATTTTGTTCTCAATGTATTCCACTATGTAATGAATGAAGATTTCCAACATTCATTGAGAACTAGGAGGTGTTATTTTAGTGTTTCCTTTGTTTTTTGAGCAGTGTATATCGGGATATTAATGTTGTATTCACTTGCTTGAATTCAAATTTTCCACAAGTGTGCTGTGAAACGTAGTAAAGACAGCACATGTAGCAGAAGTATTGTATTTCAACAGTACATTGTTGAAAGTTGATGACAAAAAAAATGAAAAAATGAAAGCCAGAGAAAAAGCCTGCATAGGTGTGAAGAGTCCCCCTTTAAACAGCATACAATGTCATACACCTTTTTCTGCCGTGGGGCTTGGTTATTATTAGTTGACCTCTGTGCATCATATCTTTCATCATGGTAAGAGGTTCCTCAGCACCTGGAGTACCACCAACAGCAGCATGGCCTATATTCACCAGGATCATTTTTTCTTCATCTTTAGGCAGGAACCTTACAACCCCTCCTGTTATTGTGATTATTTATTTTCTTCATTCATTAGTAGTAGTGTTTTTTGGTCCATATAAATATATACTTCTTTAAACACTTATTTGGTTTTATTTTTAGGTCTGTATGACACACAAATCCAATTGTCAATCTCAATTTTTCAATCAGACTTAGATTGGTCTCAGATTGGTTATATGCCCCACTCGTTTCTAGTTTACTTGATTTATGTTGGAATCCATGCTGCCTATACACATGTGCTGAGCCTTAGTATCATTGACCAGATGACATGTGGCATTTACACTGAGGACAGATGCAAGTATATTTCATGATTCCTGCCACCACTGTGCTTGAATCTGTGTTCTTTATGTTAAATGCTTCTTCTTTCTTTCTCCAAACAGACATCTCTGTGACCAAAGAGTTCTAGTTTTGTATCATATGACTTCCAGTCTGTGTATTCTTTCTCCAGGTTATTTAACTAGCATACTTCAGCCTGACTTGAAGGTGTCTTTTCTGCAGACGAGGACTTTTTCTTGGTCTGCATATCTGATCTCTGATCAGTGCAAAAATTGAACAGCATAGCTGTTAAACATAACCATAGTGCATGAAATGTTACCAATGTAGCACAGATATGTGAGCCTTCCTTATATTTATAGAATCAGATTAGCTTCTGGGAACATTAAAGATAGCACTGCCCTCCACTTGAGGACTTGCAATGGGAGTTGTAAGAACACTTACAGTACATATCATCTTGATATACTGTATATTGTATATACAGAATTTATACTGTATATATATATATATACTGTTTATTTTACACCTTAAATTCCACTGTACATTGCACATACCGCTTACCACCTTGTAGTGTATTTTATTATATATTGCATATAGTAAATTGCTCTTATATTAATACTGCTGTTGGATGCTGACACCCAGCATCTAACAGCGGGAATGTGCAACATTGTCAGCTGAGGAAAAAACAAACTGAGGACTGCAGGTGGACTCCTTGTCTAATAACCCTTATTATAACACAACTCACACTCAAATATTATTATTGCAACAATCTAAAATAATGTCGTAATATGTCAAAAAATAAGTGAAGATCTAAACTTTGCTGTTTGTAAAGTGTATAATTATTAAAAATATTAATATTGACTTAAACTACAGGACAGACTGAGGGTCATAAATACACAATTTACAGACTATCACAGCCTTAACATGCCTAACCTTAACCAGGAGCCTTTCCTTATGCCAAATCCAACTGAGATGACACTTAACCCTAGGTGAAAACAAAACAGCTTGTGGTGTCAGGGGGATTCAAACCCCCAGACTCCTAATTTAAAGTATTATAAGCCCCTTTGCCCCACCATTTATAGCCTGTCTTGTTTCTCAGTTAATGGCCGTATCAGTCCTACAGTTGGATGTCATTGAGTAATATGGTCATATGTTCCTTTAGCTAAACACAATATAATGTCACATTTTGGACAATATGCCTATGTGTTTTGTTAACATCTAGCATTTTTTTATCAAGTCATATATTGGAAAATATCTCCCAAATAATATCCAACATGTAAAAGAAAAATATTCAAAAATGAGTCACGCTGCATGTTACAAATTAACCAGACACCCAGAGATTAAGGTCAGTTCTGACTCATACATTGGCAAAAATAGTTGATGCAAATGTGTTTACATTTTTATACCAGGTGGGGCAAGCTAAAACCTACTGTATGTTGGGTTTATTTCTGTAAAGATGTTCTTAATTGTCCAAATTTAGAGCAGGCAGCTATACAATCAGAGAGCAATGCAGATGTTCCAGGATGTGATTGGTTAGTGTTGGTGCCACTGCCACAACACAGCCCTCATCACCGTCTCTGCCTGCTTAACAGCACAAACTGTCCTCAGTCTGCTTTGAAGTTCCCTCCCATCACATGCCTGGCTCTTTTTTTTCACTGTGTTATCTCCTCTCACATTTCAATTAGTGGAAGGATTAGTCAGCAAGGGATTCTGGATCAAAACAATTATCTACTCAAGGTCTCTTTAAAGTCTGATACAGGCCCTCCCATCGCACAATTACCACCCTCACCCAGTGAATCCACAGTTTTTTTTTCTTTTTTTATCATTGGCTTGAGATGATGTAAAATGGGAGCAAACTAGAACACACTTCATTTGCATACGAATTTGTAGGCTGTGTGATCCTTTCAGTAATTCATTGTACTTCTTCCTGCATTATGAAAGAAACTGTAAGACAATTAAATGGACAAATCTGATATATATGTATATATATTAATAATAAATGACTGACTGCGTAAATAAATAAATCAAATAAATCAAATAAAATTAATAAAATAAACATGACAATTCACATCTGTATACATAAAAATGAGACATAAATAATAAGATGTGATACTAAAAAGCTATGCATAGATGTGACCTCTGTGCAAAACAACCAGCAATATGGCTGCCATAGGAGAAACTGTGAAAACAGGAAATAATGATCTGCTTACACAGACTCCACAGTGATCCTCAAAACTTACGAGGCCAGGCATCAGGTTTCCGGACATTTATACGTACCTAAATGTGTTGCAGGGAACATATAAGAAGGAAAGCCTGAAGGCCACAAAAGCCTTGAAACTAAATAAAGATATAAAGATAGCACATAGTACAGAAAATATACATGTTATATCATTAGGTCTGCAACGACTAGTCGACTAGACTAGTGGACTAATAGTCGATGGCAAAATTTGTCAGTAGTGATGTCATCGCATGGCATTCAAGCATAACGCATTAGCAGTGGGAAATGTTTCTCTGGCTTGTAGCAGGATGATTGGGGCTTTGGGTGCAAGAGGTCCTGGGTTCGAAACCAGGGTAAGCTGTCTGTGAGGTTAGCGTAGAGGGAAAGTTGTTCCAGACTGTATGCATGAGCATGTGCAGCATGAGGAGGAGGATGCATCCATGTGACCTGCAATGTGCTGCACACCTCCAGCACACAGAATTGAAGTGGAGGTCTATTGTGCAACATTCAGGAGGAGGTTGAATATTTATTTTAAGTTTTTAACCTGTTTTCACAGTGAATGTTTTGCAGTGGTGTTTTACTGCATGCTGGAGGTAACTGGCACCCTGGCTCCCCTTAAATGAAAATCTGTCTGTCATCTCCCTATTGAAACTCAATATCAGCTTGGACACACTCTGTCCAGAGACCTTAGGACACTGGAATTCAATAAACTTATGTTATGTTCCCTATGGACATAATTTGAAAAAAGACTCTTAAGGATTCTGTTTTTTTTTCTATCTCAAGTAGATCTTTTTTTTGTTTTTCAATTATTGTTATTTAGGTCATGTCTGGTGCCTTATCTAATTATTTAATTATTCTTTATTATGTCTTTTAGGCCCAAGCAATGCTACAATATGCTCTCATTTCATTGCTATTATTGTGAGAGTCATTTGCCTGACGTCCACTTCAGGGACACGCTGTGTGTGTGGGAAAGCGTCTTGCCACACACCCAACGCAGATGGCAGAGTGGATGTGATGTAAAGGTAAATTTACTGAAGACGTAAGTATTAGAATTAACACTAATAAAAGACGCAGCAGACCCAAAGAACACTGCAGTATAAGAGACCGAAAGACGGGGCACCCTTCTGCTATGGAGAGTGATGGATTGTTTTTCCCCTCTGGTGTGGGTGGGGCTTAATTACCTCTCTATACCAATACTTCAACATTGGTGTAATAATTACTTACCTGCGTAACTAAGTGTAGCACTTCTACTAGCACATACTGTAGTTTAGAGACACACAAAGAAACAATCTGAGGGACAGATGGACATTTAGATTGCTACACACAGACACTTGAGGAGACTTGGCAGATGGCACATGAAACAGCTTCTTGAGTGGAATCTTCTGGAATCACATTCTGACACAGGGGCAGCTGCTTGCTTAGCCTCCAGCTAGCATGAGGCTAATTAGCCCTAAAACCAGGCTAATGTGTCCTCAAAGCAGGCTAAATGTGAAAACATTATGTACACATTTTATTTACTTTTTTTTAACATTTACACCAAACAGAAATAACATCACGACATCCTTGTAAACAGCTCTGACCCTGATCCTGAGGTGTGGACTCTCTGTGCTCTCTGGTGCCAAGATGTTAGCTGCAGATCCTCCTGGAAGTCCTGGACGATGTAAAATGGAGACCTCTATAGAGCGGTGTTGTTTGCAGCCCACAACTGAATTGAGATCTGAGGACTTCAGAGGCCAAGTAAACACTTTGATCAACAGTCCACCACCGCTGTGGTAGGTATGGTCTGCAGCAATGCTCAGCTAGGTTCTACATGTCAAAGTAACACCCACTTAAATGGCAGGACCAAAGGTTTCCCAGCAAAATATTGCCTGAAGCATCCGAAGCATTACTCTGCCACACACACACACACACACACACACACACCTGCCATCCATGTGATATCGAAGAAACCATCATTTATTGGACCAGGCCACTTTCTCTCGTTGCTCTGGGGTCCACTTCTGATGCCCATACATTGTACACAACTCTGTACACAACAAACTGTAAAGCACTGTGTGTTCTGACCAGGGTGGTCATACAAACACTGCTAGAGATGTGTTTACACTAGTGTTTAATGAAATTTACTATTTACAAATACAAATAACACAATTAGGCCTACAGTAAGACCATACATCCATGTAAAATAAAGAGCTCCTCAAAGTGGTATGAAGCACAGAGAGAGGGGAGAAAGAGAGTGAGGGGGGAATGTTAACTATAAATGATTAATCATTCATTTTGGCACGTTTCACTGATATGAAATGATAATAATTGCATAATAACAAAATTTATGGCAAGCTATTATAACACAGTCGGACACCAAGTCTAGTCATAGCATTATTTGAAAACAAAGGCTATAAAAGCAACTTTCTCTCTCTCTCTCTCTTTCTCTCTCTCTCACTCCCTACATGAAAAGTCTCTCTTCATTCTACTAACCACGTCTCTCTCCTCCTCCTCCTCCTCCCTCTGTGTTACTACTCTGTTGCACATTAAAGCTGTGTGCCACTCCTGTGCACAACTGTGATTTTGTTAAATTTTTCTGCATCCACTTGTAGGATTTTGAGCCTTTTTTTCTCTTAGCTTGTCTGTGTTCCCCCTTTCACTTTTGTAATTAATTGTCCATTTCCACAGACGGACAGTAATTTCTCTGTAACTCTGCTCGAGGAGGGAAGGGAGTAGCGGGCAAAGAAGAGAGAGAGTGTAGGGCACTGAGAGAATTGATTGGACTAGCCCAATATCCTTCCCCAAGAAAATCAACCAATGGGCCATGTGATGCGTCTCAAACACCGTCGCGACCGATAGAAATATTTATTATATATATTTTTTTAAAATTAACATTTTGACATTCCCAGCCCAAAAATGTGTGCCGGCTTACCGTAGCATTGCCTGGTTGTGCAAGATGGCCTGTCCATGCCTGGTTCTGACACCTTTCTATCAATACTGCCTGGAACCTGCCTTTTCAGCAGTTTGATCTACAGTAGTTCTTCAGTTGGACTTTCACTCCCCATTTGTATCTGTGAGCCACGGGCACCCACAATCCTGTCATTGGTTCACTGGTTTTTCCATTCCTTGGACCACTGCAGATGGAAACACCCAACAAGAGCTACAGGTTTGGAGACCAAGTCAACAGCCATCCCCAGTTTAGTCCTTTTTCCTACTGCTAACATCAGCTTTAAGGACAATATGTTCACTTGCTGATAAATATAACCCCTACTGACAGGTGTCATGGTAACCAGATCATCAGTGTACCCTCACCTGTTAGTGGTCTAAGTGTTATAATTGATTGGTGTATATGAATATAATGTATTGATTAAAGCATTCATTGCCTCTCTCTACCTGAACTTTGATGGCATCACTGCAGATCCAGCTCTTTGTTGTTGATCGTATGTACAGTGTCATCCTGAATCAACAAACTCAACCTCAACTGCAAGGCAAACACTGTTAATCGTACTGGAAACACTGAAGTGTACTGATTTAGAATAGGATTTGTAACCACAGGATATTTGGCTAAGATTATGAATATGTCAACATTTTAGATTGCGAACTTTAACACAAACATTTCTCTTCTCATTAACTCTGAGTGATGTTTTCACAACAGTGGAAAGGGAAATTCATTCTTTTTATAAAATCTGCTGGCACTACTTAAACATTGCAGTACACTGGAGGCAATATTCCTCCACCCATTTGCATTTTTGGCATCTAAAATCATCTGCTTTCTTCAGTGCGTGTAAAAAAAAAAACCTTGGGGTGAATGATTTTTGTGCTTTTCAGTCACGATGATGAACCAAATCCAGCCCTGACACAAACAAAATATATCCACCTTCATACCAAGCACTCAGTTGATCTAATTATCGAAAGGCACCAAGAGTAAATGGGTCAATGTAACACTGCAGCAGTAGATCATTCAGCAAACAGATCTACCTGCCAACCCAACATAATAGGATAAATACATTTGGTACATTTAACCAGAACGGAGTAGTGCAATTCATCAGCAGTAACTGTGAATGTGTGTGTGTGTTGTTTAAATAGGCACGTCACTCTCCCATTTATCTATGCCAAAAAAGGTTGAGGGGTACTAAGCCAGGTGGATCCCATCAATTAGAGAGAATTCAACAAGCATCTCTGCATTATTCATGTGTGAGCACTCAGACACAAAGAATTTAACTCCTAAACTCCTCTGTTAATTCTTTTTTTAACCAATGACCATATCTGTCTAACGTCACCATGGTACCCCAGAGATAAAAAGAAACTCACATCTCTCCTCTATTTCCCTCTCAGCTTATGCAGAGCTGACGTATCACTGATGTAAGAGACCCGTGATGGCTAATGTTGCATCACCATGTAACAGACGGTGTTTCTGTCCTCCTTACTGTGTTCCTCTCAAATGCCAAAGCAGGGTAGACGTTTGGACCTTTTACTTTCCCTTACCTCGCCCTGGTAGTAAATGTCATCCTATGATGACCTGTCTTCCTATGATGACAGCAAGGCTATTTTTCCCTTTTCAACAGCCAATTTAAACAAATGGCACACCAATCAAATAGTTAGCATATTTAAAATAAGGGAAATCATCATTAGTCAGAGCGTAAAAATCTTGAGGCATACTCTGAATTAAACACCCTTTTCTGATACCTCAGCCCAGGTTTCTGCAACCTTCAACATCTAAAGAGCTATTTTGGCACCTTTCCTACCAACTATAATTCATGTGGAGCCACAAAACGTTTGCAGGGCTCAAGTTCCTAGTTTGTCCAGAGGTATAGTAACTCATTTGTGGCACAGCACTGTCTTTGAAGGGTTTCAATCAATTAATCAATCAACCAATCAATTGATCATTGGTCAAAAGCCCTGGTCTCTTATTTTATTGAATGATCTTAACAGCAGGTGGAACCATTTTCTCTCTTGCCTGCTTCTGGGAACTTGACCAGAACTTCCCACCAGTCCGTGTTCTTGTTTGATGTAGCATACATAATGATCCACTTTTCTTTGCATAGCATGGAAATTGCTGCCAGAAAATATGTCATGATGCTGCTACCACTGCTAGCATGCATTGCTACATCACTGGTTTATTCACAATATGCTGGCTAATATGTAAGTGGGAGTATTGCCTGAATATGGACATGAATCCAGATGTGGTGTGCATGTACCTGTAGTCAGTGTTTTTACATGTACTATGTGTAATGCTATTTCTTGCTGCTTGATAGCTGTTGGATGTTGGTAACATCAATCATGAATGTTGGGTAAGTACGGGGGGAGGTGGAAAGAGCAGTGTTTCCTCGTCCCCTCACATGCTTGACTGAAGTGCATTTAAGGTACTTGACCCTTGAACTGCTCCAAGGGCCTTCTGAACACAGCTGTTAACTGTTCCCTGTTTTGGTCCATGTTCAAAAGGTGGGTTATAAAGAAGTTTCTGTAGGAAACATGAGCAGACACTGATGACACATGAGCACATGTCATCACTCGGGCAATCAATCATATTTTAGAAGAGGAGGGAGTTGGGACTACAAGTTGCAATAGTATATACACCCAGAATCCCACTCCTGATTGAAGGTCTGGTGTAAGTTGCATCTCATGAAGGATGAGAAACAAGCACCACGAGTTCAGATCAGACCATGTTTATTTGCCTTTGTAATGCCGGCTAAGAGCTAAAGTGGTGCTGGCACTTCTGAGATGGTCCTCACTTGTCACTCAAAGGAGTCCCCTCATTCTGTATATGGAAATGAAGAACTGTCAAAAGCTGAAGTTCCATCCCATGGCCTCTGGGGCCAGGCTTGTGGGGCCTGTGTAAACAGATGGACAACATGAAAGTTGCCTAAAAGTGAGGCCAAAACATTTGGGATTAACACCAGGTGGCATGCTGCAGTAAAGGTCATAAGCCCCGCCTCCTTCATGCTAGTGGATGGGACATGGACCCAGCTAAAAACTAGAAGCACTCCTCAAATACATTTCTCCTGGAGATGGTATATGACTTACTTATGACTTAGTTAGCTCTTAGTGTGCTGCTCATGTAGAAGGAGGGTGTCTGGGAGGAACACTCTTTTCAGTCTTTTTCCATCATGTCAGGTGAGGTCTTCTGGGCTCACTTTTCTACAATATACAAAGTATACAGTGCTCTAAGTGCAAGTCAACATATATAGACCTCCATGTTTAAGGATTTTTTTTTAAATGATCACAGTGATAACAAACTAGCCATGAACATCTCTGCAAAAAAAATCATCATCACCATCATCACAATGAAACTAGATTAGTAATCACACCTGATGTGTGCCAAATCCAGCCGAACTGTCTTCAACAGCAGTGATATTGTACACTGAACGCACCCCTTAACCCAGTGTGGTGATATATGTTTATGGGTAAGCATGCTCTGATACAATATGGAAGATGAAAGACTCACTGAGCTTGGCTGTCTAAGGAAAGGGAAAGGTCTTTTAAAACATGAATCTGGCATCCCCTCCAAGGCGGCTTTAACAATGTGCATTTGTGTTAAAGAATGTAACCCTTTAACAGCTGCCAGAACTTTATGATGTGAGCAAGATAAGGCGTTCACATGCATGCAGTGTGTGGCCACTTGTATGAATGGATCGCTTATGCTGCTCTTTCATTTTCAGGCTGATTTAATAAAGGGTGGGGGGTGGGGGATGGGGAGTAGGGAAAAGATGAAGACAAAAAAAACTATTTGACAATAGCTGCAGTGTAGAGAAAAGTTGTTGCCTGGAGGCAGAAAGACTCTGACTCCCAAGGGAGACGTTCCTTTTTTAAAGCAAACTAGCGTCTAATTGGAAACAGCACTGAGGTCAATATTGTATCGAGGATCTGCCAAACAAAAAGCTGTTGTCCATCCCTCAAGGCTTGGACAGATGGCTTTTCCAATTCAGCTACCACTGTGGCAGCCAGAGATGAGAGAAAAAAAAGACGATGCAACAATTTCTTTTTATGCATTTTTATTGGCTGGCCACAAAAAAATGACTCAATAAGACCTCTTCTATTTTTTCAGTACCTACTCCTGTAAAACAAAAACATTCACACACACTGTCCTGTCTCACTTTTTGAGAGACATTTGCAACTGCAGTACTCTCGCAGCTTATCAGTTGTACTCCCTTTATGTGAGGACAGATGACCTGCTCTTGGTGCTGAAGGATCTGCATTCCTAACCTGAAGCAGTCCTGGTTGATGACCTGTACTGCAGCCAGTCACTAAGATGTAATCCATATTTTTTTGGTCTCAGTTTTTATTTTATATACAGGTACAGTCTAAAAATTTGGAGTCTGCCCCAGAGGTTGTAGGGTGAAACTGCAGTTCTTGACATTTCTAGATTTGAACATGCAGAGTAAGGGGACTGCTTTGGGTGACAGGTCAGGGTCAGCTCAGGTTTGAAACCTCAGCCACAGCTCTTTAGGGCCTTATTGGATTGGGGTTCTAGGCAGGCGTTGCCAAGACAACAACATTTCAGATGGTCGTCTTAACCTGTGGTATTTGTTCCTGCTCAAGAAGGGTCAACTAACCAGACCTTCAATCAGGAGATGCTGGTTGGCTGGCATTGGGCAGCAGTGGCTCAGTGGTATAGCAGGGTTGTCCAGTAACCAGAAGGTTGGTGTTTCAATCCCAACTTCTCCCTAGTCATTGTTGTGTGTCCTTGGGCAAGACACTTTACCTGCATATCCTCCAGTGTACTCACTGGTGTATGGCACTCTTTGCTTGGCTGCCTTAAGCAATTTCCCCATTGTGGGACTAATAAAGGTTTCAAATTTAATTTTTTAATTTAATTGTCCCTGGTGCTGAAGGATCTGGATCCCAGCTGACTTTTTTAGACATCAGAATTGCTTTTCCAACAGGCATCTAAGGGAAAAATCCACCTGGTTTAGGAATTAACACATGCATTGTGGACAGGCCTGTCAATTCTTAGGACAAAAAAAAGAAAGAAAAAAAATTCAAAGTTCTTCATGGGTGATTTATAGCCGCAGGAAACTTTTAACAAACACTGACAGAAATGAGCAACTAGCATTTGTAATTTCCTGAAAGTAGTCACCAGAAAAATGTAGATGAAATTATTATCACCCCCTATAAAAAGGTAATTTTTAATGTTTAATAGAGCTTTAAAACAATTTAAAACAACATTTGTACCATAACATTTCCTCTTAGAAAGCCCTTATTACTTTCATTTGCACAGAGTAACAGAGCTACCAGGGTTATTATTATTATGACCTCCTTAAAAACCGTCCTTTTTGTTTAGCCACAGTATAAATCACTGTTATTATGATATTATGTAGTCTATGTCTATTTAACTGAGCGACACTGTAAGCATTTGATTTACACTTTAAAGTGGTGATTACTATCTTGCAGCACACACACAGAGTACACATTCACATAGTTTTGAAAGCATTGTGACTAAAGTGAAACAAACAGAGCTTAGTGAAAGTTCGGTCAGGAAGTCCCTCCCCTTTCTATCACTCTAGTCAGCTAATTATTAGAAGCATCTTCTTCTCCTATCAGTGACCATGTCCTTGCTCATGCAGCCAATCACATTCGAGCATTGTATTTGAAAATTGTCCTCTCTGTTGTCAGCTTTCTTTTCAGATCAAACCCCCAGGCACCACTAGTCAGCAGCCCAGGCCAGGTCAGCGTCTGATCGTCTCCTTCAACCCAGCTCCTCTCCACCACCACCACCAGGTCTAGAACCTGGGGGGGGGGGACAATTTTTCCTTCAGTTTCACCTCCCTTTCTTCCCCATTCTTGGATGATGTCACATTGGTGTCTATACACTGTTACTTGGCCTCTCCTGGCTTTACAATTAGACCTGCATAGGTAAGCCTTCAACTAACAGCTGCTTTAATATTCAATTAATTAGAATCCTTGAAATAATATTTCCACTAATTAGATTACAAATCACACAATTAAATCTTTCGACCCCAGGCCTTTTTGGGCTTTTATTTGGCTAATATTATTATAGCTTATTAGCAGGCAAACATTGGCATGAGCTTGTTATCGGCATGTGTAATTAAAAAATACCAGACAATAAAGATTATTATTTTAATCAAAAATGTAATTAATTCAACTTATTTTGCTGTTAATATTATTAATACAAAAGTTTAATTAATTTAAAAAAATCATGTTTTGTCCAATTAAAGGAACACTATAATAAATTAACTGTTCTAAGAACAGTTAGCAAATGCATGCTAATACATAAATAAATGCTATAAATTAAACTTTAGCATGATCAGCGCATAGAGGAATGTCTGTGATGTTTTGGAGGATGGAGACATGTTACCGTAGTTACCCTCACCAAGCAATCACTGAGATTCAGCTAACATTAGTTAGCTAGCGTTTGCTGGCTCCATGCAGTGATGGTAGATTGAAATAAGTTAAGACCACTCATGGTCATAAGCCACAGTTAGGCAAACAAGGCAGCGAGTGTTGGAGACAGAGACGCTTGGCCACATCTAGTGTTGGCTTAGCTGTCGTGCTAACACGCACTAACTTTTAATCATCACCAGTCAGATCGCAGCCATTTTGCTACGTCGTGGTCACTGTGGTCACAGTTGTTGGCTTCATTGAGGGAAGGAAAGAAAGAAAAGGAGTATAACCCAAAGAACATGGCTCCCACAGTCAAACACAGTGGTGGCAGTTTAATGCTGTGAGGATGATTCAGTGTGTCTTCTAGTGACGAACTAGCTCCAGGAGAGCCTTAAATCTGACTGAAAATCTGTAGAGTGCACTTAAGGTCCATGCCAGGAGATCATTAAATCTGGAGGGGCTCATCATTTTTTTACTTTTTATTTTAAAGTTTCAGAAAATTATTTTATTTCTGTGTACAAGGAATAACGTAAGCTTTCCAAATAAAGCTAGTATATTTGTAAAAGTTGTGTTATTCTATTTTTATTTTGTCTATTAAACAGAATTTGGGAAATATTTAAAAAGAATATTAATTGTGTCTTAAACTATATATTCTGAAGCTGGACTGAAATTATAAAAATACAAATACTGAATCTTAATTTGTCTCTTCAAGAAGCTGAAAATAAACATGTTTTATATGTTTATGACTGGCATGGATTTTTGTCCATATGCAGATGCCAAATAAAAAACCAGACAGATGTCTGAATACTCTCCTGGTGTGTTCAGCCGTTGCAGCGCGGAGCAGCAAGCGCTAGTTAGTCCACATGTCTGCGGTAACCTCCTGATACGCTTTGACATACGACCTTGAGGTATGTGTGTGTTGGTTGTGTGTGTCGCTGTGTGTGTGTGTGTGAGAGAGAGAGAAAGACAGGGAGAGACAAGACAGAGTGACAGCTGACAGCCCTGCAGGCAGTCAAACAGCAGACTCCCCGCAGCGCTGGCATCCTCCAGTCAGCAGGCTCTGACACACATTTAACCAGCCAATGACTGCGCCTGTGGTCCATGTGCTGCTCTTAGTGTGTGATTGTGGTTTTCACTTGTCCGTCCTTGTCTGTCTGAGACTCTGAAGTTCCCTCAGTACTTGGATGTGCGATGCTTTACAATCAGACCTGCGTATTTGCATTAGGTGAATCGGTAGTAGGTGGGCAACTAACAGCTGCTTTAATATTCAATTAATTCATTTTTAAATAATTTTTCAACTAGATTAGATTTTTGGCTATTATTATTATTATAGCTTATTAGCTCTTTAAGCATGAACTTGCTTTAGGCATGTGTTCATTTAAAAAAACAGACAGATTATTAATTTTAATTAAAAATATGTAATGAATTCAATTAATTTGTTCAATTTTGTTCATATTATTAATACACAACTAATTTTAAAACATCATGTTTTGTCCAATTAAAGGAACAATATAATATATTAACTGTTCTAAGAACAGCTATGCTGAAAACTCAAAACTGCCCCTCAGAAACAAAGCCCTTACTTGCTATGGATCCCTCTAAAGTGATCATTTAATCAAGTTTAATTATATATACTATTTGACAAATGTCCACTTTAAACATAAAAGTCGACTGTTCTGGCATCTAGTTATAAATTCCTGGCAGCTATGAGGGCATTCATGGTGTGACAACAAAGTGCTAATTGTTATCTTTCAAAGACATACAGAAAACTCTCCAAACAAAGATGGCATATTAGCCCTGGTAGATAGATCGATGTATAAAAAGACCATTTTCTAGTGAATTTGTGTTTTAAAAATGTCTTTTTAAGAGTAAATGGATTAAACCTTATGAGTTGGTCCAAAGCGATTATTTATGGCCTGCCTATAAGACATAAAAGGCTTCTCATTACAACCTGTATTCGGTCTTTATCTAATCAGTGTGTTCCCATCAGGCCTCTAGTTACAAAGACAGCAGGGCCTTGGCTTCTCAACTCTCTGAGGTGACATATGGCTGGGATGACCTTCACCTGGCTGCTGTGGGGAGGTAGTTAATATTCCACAATTATCATCAACTGGCTACTCAGTGCAAAACTGAGTACATTTCCCCAAATGACTTCCTGTTACCTTTCATCAGGTATCTGGCACTACAAAGGGTGCAAGGGGGCCTTATTTTTGATCATGCCCACTTTAGCCAGGGATACAGACACTGGTTCTCTTGTAGGTCCAAACACATCTATAAATGTTTGTCTCACCTGCAACACACAGAAAGACATTCATCCTGTCAGTATTAGACATAAGAAAGTGGCATCCTTCAGGATGGAAGTGACAAAACCTGTAGTTGTAAGTGTCCAGTTGGGGAAGGCTCTGAAAATGAGTTAATCCCAAGCAGCAACCTCTGAGGCTCAGACTTAAAGCCAATACAAAAATTTCAGTTCACTACACAGACGCTAGAGGCTGGCTCTGAAAGCGAGTCAATGCAGAGGGGTAGCATGGGCCACCTCAGGAACCTGATTGGACACTTCAGGTGCCACTCCAAGTGATTGACAGGTCATCTTTTATGTAATAGTGTGAATGATTGAAAGAGTTACAGAGTTATAGAGTTATACTTACCTTTAATACAACATTTATTTTATTATTTTTTTGGGTCATGTCAACATGAAACTAACTGCGCAGGCTCGTTAGTTTCACTTGAGTAAATGAACTTGTTTGCTACTGTCTGCCAACTTAAGTCCATCCATCAATGACAGGCTGATAGACAACATGAGCAAATGTGCTTAGCCCACTTTGACTTGGTCATTGTAAGATAGCTCACAGGCCAAAAAGACTTATAGCCAAAATAGCGATGACTAGCTTACATGATTCATTTTAATTTTATACTAGGCATGAGAATGAGGACACGTAGTTTAGGATTCAGCCAAACAATCTTGATGTTTAACCAGGCTCTTATTTTGTGTAAGGACATACAATAAAGAGAAAAGGGAGATGCAGATCAGGCCCAGGTAGACCCCAGCCTCAACACCAGCAGCCCTGGCAGCTCCAAACCTGGAGCCAGGCAGCCAGCCAGGCAGCCAGCCAGGCAGTGTCGTCATACAAAAGGATCCAGAATCTTGCTCAGTTCAGACATTAAAAAGTGTATCTTCACACACTAAGGGTGATTTTGACAGAATAAACCTAATTTTTAATGTTGATTCAGCTTGCAAAAGTAGATAATTTTGGGTGTGATGTTTTATTGCTGTATATTTTTTCCAATATTTCATTAAAGGATGAGAGCAGGTACCACATTCATAATGTAAAGAGTGTTGGGTTTTCCTAACGAGAGGACCCAGAAGCAGAACAGAGGCAGAGGGTTGCTTAAGTTCAGTTTAATGAGAAAAGAAATAACAAAAGGCGAATCCAAAAGGGATCAGTTCACAAAAGGCTATGCTGTTCAGCGTGGCTGGCTAGGAGCTGGCTGGAGGAGCAGTCAAACAGGTTGGTTTCCTGGCAAAGAGAAAGAGGGAAACAGTCACTGAAAAAGGCTGAGAATGCTCAGATCCACGATGAGGAGAATTAGTTCTCAGGAAAAGCTGTAACTGACAAGTTACCAACTACGTAGACAATCCAGCGTCGAAGCAGAGAAGAGCTCCGGTATAAGTAGAGAGCAGAGATGAAACGAGGTGCAGGTGTGCCAACCTCCAGCCAGCAGGTAACCACGCCCAGCACTTCTGAGGAGAGACATGCCTCCAAGAGGAGGGAGAAAAACAGAAGTCAGCACAATCATGACAACAAATAAGGCCCAATCCCCATATCATAACAGTACCCCCCCCCCTTAACGAACGCCTCCTGGCAAGCTCTAGCGGTGCGCCAGACTCCTCGAGTATGGGCGTACTCCACCCACGCTAACTGAGAGCTCCAGGAAGCCGGATTGCGGGCAGTGACGCAGCGCAGGGCTGTCTCCAGGCTCTGATTGGCCCGCTCCGTCTGGCCATTAGACTGGGGGTGGTAACCAGAGGAGAGGCTGGGGGTAGCGCCAATCTGTCTGCAGAAGGCTGTCCATACCTGGGAGGCAAATTGAGGACCCCGGTCTGAAACAATGTCCACAGGCAACCCATGAAGGTTGAAAACGTGTTGAGTGAGCAGGTTGACAGTCTCCAGGGCCGAAGGGAGCTTAGGAAGGGGAATAAAATGGACACACTTAGAGAAACGATCCACAACAGTTAATATAGTGGTGTTACCGTCAGAAGGGGGCAATCCAGTGACGAAATCCAAGGCTATGTGAGACCAGGGGCGGCGAGGTATGGACAGGGGATGGAGAAGACCAGAAGGTGCATGATGGGAAGGTTTGCTGCGGGCACAGACAGAGCAGGCATTAATAAACTCACGGATCTCTTGGGACATCTTCGGCCACCAGAAGCGTTGCTGGATGAAGTGGAGGGTCCGGCGAACTCCAGGATGACAGCTTAATTTAGAGGAGTGTCCCCACAGAAGCACTTGGGAACGCAGGTGGTTGGGGACGAAGAGCCCAGGCCCTCGTCATTAACGAGGGCCTGGAAAACAGCAGGGGCATTAGTCAATCCAAATGGCATGACGAGATATTCAAAATGTCCTAGAGGAGTGTTGAATGCTGTCTTCCATTCGTCTCCCTCCTTAATGGGAACCAGGTGGTAGACTGACCTGAGGTCGAGTTTGCTAAAGATGTAGCATCATGGAATGGCTCAAAGGAGGGATCTATGAGGGGAAGAGGATATTTATTCTTCACAGTGATATTGTTCAACTCACGATAATCGATGCAGGGTCGGAGGGATCCATCCTTCTTTCCCACGAAGAAGAAGCCAGCACCGACAGGGGAGGAGGAAGGTCGGATGAGGCCTGCATCCAAGGATTCCGTGATGTACCTCTCCATGGAGTCTCTCTCTGGCCTAGAGAGTTTATAGAGCTTGCTAGAGGGTAGGGTGGCTCCAGGTAGAAGGTCGATCGGGCAATCATAGGGTCGATGAGGGGGGAGCGAGGTAGCCTTAGCCTTACAGAACACTGGGGCGAGGTCGTGGTATTCAGGGGGCACCGAGGATAGGTCAGGCGGTTCAGAGACAGCAGGGGGAGGAGAATGAGCGGGAGGGCTTGCAGCTTGGAGACAGTTAGCCAGACAGAAGGGGCTCCAGTTTAGAATAGTACGGCTGAGCCAATCAATATGAGGGTTGTGAGTGACTAACCAGGGAAGGCCCAGAACTATAGGAAAAGCAGGAGAGCTAATAACGAGGAAGGAGAGCGTCTCACGGTGATTACCCGACAGTAGTAGAGTAACAGGGGAGGTACGGTGGGTAACTGAGGCTAGCAACCTGCCATCTAAGGCATTAACTACCTTAGGGGAGACTAGAGGTTTAGTAGGTAGATTGGCTTGGAGGGCAAAAGCTGAGTCTATAAAGTTGTCATCGGAACCAGAATCTACAAAAGCTGAAAGAGACAGAGTTACATGGGGGAGGATTAAGGAACCAGCTAGCATAAACTGAGTGAGGGAGGTTGGAGAAGGGGAATGGAAAGGTGTATAGCTCACCAGGACTCCCTCGTCTACTGGTGAGCCGGCACTTTTGGGCAGGAAGGCAGGAGATGACCAGGCTCACCACAATAAAGGCAGAGGTTCTCCTGTCTCCTCCTGAGCCGCTCACCAGGGGACAATTTGGATCTGCCTAACTGCATAGGCTCCTCTGGAGGAGGGGAGGAAACAGTAGGTGGTGGGAGAGCAGGTAAAGAAGACACGGAGGAGGCAGGAAGCCTGGGGTTAGGAGGAGAAGCTACCCTAGGAAGGGCGAAGCCCTTCTCTCTCTGTCTCTCCTTCAGCCTAGCATCTATCTTAATAGCCAGAGAAATAAGAGAATCTAAGGGGCCAGGGTCTTCCCTGAGGGAGAGTTCGTCTTTAATTTTATCAGATAGACCCTTGTAAAATATTCCCTTAAGAGCCAATTCATCCCACCCAGACTCAACAGCTAGGACGCGAAAATCTACAGAGTAGGCCGCAACTGAACGTGAACCCTGACGGAGATCGAGCAGGCGTATAACTGCCTCTTGGCCCTGCAAAGGGTGGTCAAAAATCTTACGCATCTCTGCCAGGAAAGAGGGGTAAGAGCGAAGGACAGGTGAATCACTCTGCCAGAGGGCAGTAGCCCATTGACTAGCCTTGCCCCGCAGTAAATTAACCATATAGGCCACCTTAGCCTCATCTGAAACATAGGAAGATGGTCGCTGACTAAAAACCATAGAGCACTGAAATAGGAATTGGTTACAGGACCCTACATCACCAGCATAAGGCTCAGGGGGAGGAACAGATGGCTCACGTGTAGTAGGTAAGGCAGGCTCAGCAACCGAAGGAGGGTTAGCAGGTGGTGTTTGCTCCTCACGGTCTCTCACGCGTCCTGAAAGCAGGTTTAGCTGGGTTAGCATGGAACTCACGCTGGCTGACAGGCTGCGGAGGTTGTCCGAGACGTCCTGAATTTGGGCCTCATGTCTTCTTAACACGGCTTCCTGAGCGCTGAGAGCTTGAGCGAATGACTCCGAGTCTGCTGGGTCCATGCTGGCTGGATTGTTCTGTTGGGTTTTCCTAACGAGAGGACCCAGAAGCAGAACAGAGGCAGAGGGTTGCTTAAGTTCAGTTTAATGAGAAAAGAAATAACAAAAGGCGAATCCAAAAGGGATCAGTTCACAAAAGGCTATGCTGTTCGGCGTGGCTGGCTAGGAGCTGGCTGGAGGAGCAGTCAAACAGGTTGGTTTCCTGGCAAAGAGAAAGAGGGAAACAGTCACTGAAAAAGGCTGAGAATGCTCAGATCCACGATGAGGAGAATTAGTTCTCAGGAAAAGCTGTAACTGACGAGTTACCAACTACGTAGACAATCCAGCGTCGAAGCAGAGAAGAGCTCCGGTATAAGTAGAGAGCAGAGATGAAACGAGGTGCAGGTGTGCCAACCTCCAGCCAGCAGGTAACCACGCCCAGCACTTCTGAGGAGAGACATGCCTCCAAGAGGAGGGAGAAAAACAGAAGTCAGCACAATCATGACAACAAATAAGGCCCAATCCCCATATCATAACAAAGAGTGTCTTACTGATAACTGTGTGTGAGAGAGATGAATCAGGGTTATAACAATTATCAATTATCAAGAAGGCACATTGCTTAATCACCAGGTTAGAGAAACAGAATATTTTACTTTATTAGTATATGGACCCCCTGATAAAGCCTTGCCCACCCTAATATAACTCATTCCTACTATGACTAAAAATGACACATAACTGAACAAGTGATTGGCGGTTGTGGTTTCACAGTGCAACCTTCTATGACTGTTACTCAGCTCCTCACATGCACCCCCTCTTTGTCCATATTTTGGAGTTTTGTAACGCTGTCAATGTGCGATAGTTGGAGGGACCTGGAACCTCAAAACACCTCTTCAGAAAACAACATAAAACCAAAGCTTCATTGATAGATTTAACTGTCAATGGTCAATCTCCATAGACCTTTATGTTAAAATGTCCAACTGTTTGGGGGATGAGTTTATATAAACAGTAACTCACTCGTTTTACTTTCATTTTTCTATAACTAGGTGACACACAGGTGCTGATGCTAATTGCTAGCAGGGGGAGCACTGTTTTACTCCTCACCTTTTTCTTTTTCTTTAGAAAAATTAAACTTACTATTGTCACAGTCTACACAATCATGATGATTGATTATATAACAATGGTTCTTTTCGTATTTCAGCAGCTGATAACAACAGCATTTAGTTCCCCCTCCTTTCAGTTTATACAGTCCGATCCTGTCGCTGATCATTTTGGCACAGTGTGTCAGCTGTCAATCAATCCGCCAGTCTGACTGGTTACAAATAATATATATTACATCCATATAAAAGGAAAGCCTCAAAATCATTCTTTCTAGTGTGCACCAACAGGTCAACCTCTCTGATATCTTTGCTTCCTATTGTCAACCATCATCAGGCACCCACACGGTCTGCTAGTTAATGTTAGCAATGTGTTAGCTAAGACACTTGCACTACAACCCAAGCTGCACAAAGACACAGCAGCTTAAAGCTGATGTTCAGTTATCTGACACAACAGTGACAGAAAGCCAGCTGAGCATGTAGAGTGTCAGGATCACACACTTCCAGTCTGCTGCTGATCCCTCATGTCTTACTCCCTTTTATCCCCCCTTCAAAAACTCTGGTCCACAAATTTAGTTCTAGGTTCTTCATAGGGGTGGGCGATACTAAAGATTTCAGTATCGATCCGATACCAAGTAAATACAGGGCCAGTATCGCCGATACCAATACCGATACCGATACTTTTACTTTGAAATTTCATGATCAGTAATTTTTTTTGCCTTCTTTTTTGCCTTTAAATAGATTATCGTAATTAGCAGAATAATAATACACAAGAAACATTTGTTAAGTAAATCAAGCTGCAAACAAAAGTGCAGAACTGTATAAGTTTGAAATTTTAACTTCACACTCATGTCAGCAATGCTCCTTGTGACAGCCATGGCTCTTTGTGAATCATGTAGGTGAAACAGCATGACTAAGATACTTTTATAAAAGTTTAACACCTATCTGCATGTAGCCTAAATATGAAGAATAAAGATCCTTCAACAGTTATCACCAAAGCATAATTATATTAATCATACTGAAATACATGCCATTATATAACCTTATATAATTACATCATTAGATATATTTTGGAATTTGAGAAAAACGATTTATTTCAGCTGGTGATATGATGACTGTTCAGTCATTCTGCTAAAATTGCATGTCTTATTACTGCACTCAGAAAGACAATATTAATTCATGCTGCAGATTACTCAATCTAAACTTTCACTTTTTTAAATCATCTACCTGGATATTTATGAGTGTTTTGCAGTAAAGCCTTTGTCAGTGACCTCTGTCTCTGGTTCATGTTTGGGGATCTGCCTCTTCCTCCTCCCTCTGTTTACTCTGCAGCTCGAGGTCTTTGGGCTCTGCTGCTTAATGTTAGTGTAAAATAGTTGTGTTTCCACAGTGGCAGGTCGCTTTCCTGCACACCTCACAAGTAGCAGTTTCTTCTTCTCGTCTGTCGCTGTGAAATAACTCCAAACAGCGCTCCTCTTCCTCTCTGCCATCTCCATGATGCTAGCTGTACTTTACAGCCAATCAGGAGCTCCGTCTGCTCCGGCAGAGTGGAGAAGGAGGGGGAGGGGCGGGGGTGCCTGCGCACTGAGCAGAGTGAGAGAGCAGCGCTGTTTGCACCGCGAGTAAATACGAGTAAAGTTGCTGAAGGTATTAAGCGAAACTTCCACAGAAACATCGATCTCAGCACGCTAGGATCGAGTAATTACTGATCCTAACTTTGGTATCGATACTATCGATATTTAGATCGATTCGCCCACCCCTAGTTCTTCATCTTGTTTGTAGTTCATAGGTCAAATCACAGATGAATTAATTTCTTTAGATCATAGTGGGTAAAAGCAGTTCTGATCTAAAAGATTTTTTTTTATTTTAGATACTTTAGTAATCCCAGAGGGGAATTGTTTAAGGCTGCTGCCAGTGTCATACAATGACTATCAAAGCAGGCCACACAGGCACAGGTGAAGTGTCTTGCCCAAGGACACACAACAATGACTTAGGGAGGAGTTGGGATTGAACCACCAACCTTCCAGTTATTAGACAACCCTGCTATACCACTGAGCCAGTGCTGCCCAAGAATCATAGTTTGTGTAAAATCATTAAATAAATAAGACGGTGGAGACACCTCACATGAGGCTCTTTCACATTATCCTTTACTTATTTTAATATGAAGAGGCATAAACAGGATTGAATAAAGGATGGTTTTTATTTCGGCATGTTCAAGGAAAGGAAATGTGCTTTGTCTCTGCAGCAATTCTTCTCTAAAAATATTGCATCATATGCCTT
Organism: Parambassis ranga; assembly: GCF_900634625.1. Taxonomy (NCBI): domain Eukaryota; kingdom Metazoa; phylum Chordata; class Actinopteri; family Ambassidae; genus Parambassis; species Parambassis ranga. The sequence continues at coordinate 18,773,602 of NC_041037.1, forward strand.
CAGGTGTAAATAGAGATGATGCCTATCTTCTGGCAGTGAGTAAACAGGGTGTTACAAAATTTTTAAAAAATGGCTCAAGAAAACATTGTACTGCTAGTCACTATATAACTATTGTTCAGTTTCTTTTTAAGTAAACATCATGAAAATATTGCACCAGACTAGGGGTGGGCGAATCGATCTAAATATCGATAGTATCGATACCAAAGTTAGGATCAGTAATTACTCGATACTAGCGTGATGAGATCGATATTTCTGTGGAAGTTTCTCTTCTATACCTTCAGCAACTTTACTCGTATTTACTCGCGGTGCAGCGCTCCTCTCTCACTCTGCTCAGTGCGCAGGCACACCCCGCCCCTCCCCCTCCTTCTCCACTCTGCTGGAGCAGACGGAGCTCCTGATTGGCTGTAAAGTACAGCTAGCATCATGGAGACAGCAGAGAGGAAGAGGAGCGCTGTTTGGAGTTATTTCACAGCGACAGACGAGAAGAAGAAACTGCTACTTGTGAGGTGTGCAGGAAAGCGACCTGCCACTGTGGAAACACAACTCATTTACACAAACATAAAGCAGCAGAGCCCAAAGCGGAGCTGCAGAGTAAACAGAGGGAGGAGGAAGAGGCAGATCCCCAAACATGAACCAGAGACAGTGGTCACTGACAAAGGCTTTACTGCAAAACACTCATAAATATCCAGGTAGATGATTTAAAGAAGTGAAGGGTTAGATTGAGTAATCTGCAGCATGACTTAAAGGTGTCGTTCTGAGTGCTGTGATAAGACATGTAATTTTAGCAGAATGACTGAACAGTCATCATATCACCAGCTGAAATAAATCTTGTTTTTCTCAAATTCCAAAATACATCTAATAATGTAATTATATAAGTTTATATAATGATATTTATTTCAGTATGATTAATATAATTATGCTTTGGTGATAACTGTTGAAGGATCTTTATTCTTCATATTTAGGCTCCATGCAGATAGGTGTTAAACTTTTATAAAAGTATCTTAGTCATACTGTTTCACCTACATGATTCACAAAGAGCCATGGCTGTCACAAGGAGCATCGCTGACATGATTGTGAAGTTAAAATTTCAAACTTATACAGTTCTGCACTTTTGTTTGCAGCTTGATTTACTTAACAAATGTTTCTTGTGTATTATTATTCTGCTAATCACGATAATCTATTTAAAGGCAAAAAAGAAGGCAAAAGATAATTATTTATGATCATGAAATTTCAAAGTAAAAGTATCGGTATTGGTATCGGCGATACTGGCCCTAGATTTACTTGGTATCGGATCGATACTGAAATCTTCAGTATCGCCCACCCCTACACCAGACTCTGTATCCAAGGTGTCTAATTATTACTAGATAAAACAACAACAACAAAAAGCATGCAAAAATGCACACAAGGACCAAAGGCACTGCAAAGATGGTGATTGCGGACACCTCCATACTGACCTTAAAAACCATCTTTAGAAACAACACAAACCCACATTGGGTTGATAATACATCCATCAGATACGACATGGTTACATTGCTAACGCTAATGCAAAAGATCACTTTGCCATGTCATCTATACCTACATGGGGGGTACAGACTATTACATGTGAGGGGAAGTAGTGTTGTCTTGTGTGGTTTCTGTCTATTTCTTTTTTGTCCCCCCTCCCCCTCTCTTGCTCGCTCCAGGTGCTGACGTCCTGTTTTCCACCTGATCACCTGGTTGTGTAGCTCATTGGCCTGTGGGGCCTGTGGGCTTTGTAGTCTAGTGTTTTTAGAAAACTAAGATGTGGCAAGGGAGGAGATGGACTAGGTAAGTTGGGGTTCCCTATACACTTTGCTCTTGCGTAGTTTCTTGTTCTCTAAAAACACCAGACAACAAACAGCAAAACAACAAATAAAAGACCCCTGTGTTTTATTTGGTTGAAGTATCTTTTTAGTCAAGATAGCCAGGCCTTTAGTTTGTTCTTTTTGTTGTAGAAAGGGTTAGATAAGGCTGGTTTTGTTGCATCCTTTTCATTCTTTTGGCACTTCCACACCGGTCCCCTCCTCCTCCACATCCAAGCACTGTTTTGTGTTATTAATTAAAACCTTTTTGCTCCAACACAGACTCCTGACTACTTTTGGCTGACATGCTACGACCCCTGGTCACACCCTAGACACCCCCACAGGGGACGTAACACAGATGCTAAAGTCAGGGTTAGTTGGTGATAGTAACCGGGGCATGCAATGTTGTAGATTTCCACTCAAGAGTTCCGGGGACCTTGGTGTCAGTCCCCTGATATCAAGAGCTGTTTTTTCACCCGTGGTTAATTTCTGGTTTTAATTGTGGTCGGATTTTAACAGATTTTATAGGGAAAACCATTGGGCGATTGACATTTTCGGCTGTCCATTGGGAGGACGCTTTGCACCCTCATGAATGTGTAAAGATGCGACCGGAAAAATACACTCACAGTCTGTTTCCAAAAGGCTGACATATGACCTCGTCTTCTCTGTCTGTCTCACCTTTTCCTTTAACACCAGCCAGCCTTTGGACAATAAAAGTAATTCATGTCTTCTTATTTGACCATGCATTTTTTCAGCTTTCCCCCTGGATCACTTCTTTTTCTAGAGCTCTGGCTTTTCTCAGCACTGCATTAATTGGCCCTTTGCCAGCCTGGTGGAGTCAGTGTAGTTGATCTCCTCTCTGTCACTGGCTGCTGCCTTTAGTGGCCCCTTCACACCTATATGTACTACCACTGAGGCAGCTGGGTTGGCTGCTCTCTGTGTAGCTTTCTCTCCTGACCTTCACCTGAACCTGTGGGCTGTCAAGAGGCCCTAACACTGGACATAGAAACCACCTGATGTTCCCCGGCTGCTTTGGACATTCTCCTGTCCACATTAATTGAAATATAGAGTATTGAGCTTCCACATGTCTGTTGTGAGGTGTTTTTTTATTCTATTTCCACATGGTGAAGGTTATGTCAGCATGTCACAATAACTTCATGCATCATTGCTGTTTATGGGCTGTGCAGCATACTTGAGGCTTGCATCCAAGGGAAGGAGCGTAAACAACTGCTTTAAAACACATTGGGCAATGTTATACAGAACAGGAGCCAATGAAAATATTGAATGAATCAACTGCATGCAGTTAAAGAAAGCAGTAACAATATTTCAGTAGATAGAAAACAAATAGTTGAGGGCAAATGACCAGAAACCGAATGGTGTAGCAGATGGGAGGCAAGCTGACTTCACTGAGAAAAGGAGTGATGGCCCTCACAGGCTGGCAGAGATGGTTAGGGGCAGGTCCAGATTCACATTGTAAGCTTCATAATGTGGCTTACCTTCCTCAGCTCCCACTACTCCTCTAACAACTTACAAACCTACAAAGGTTGGACCATCACTGGACCCTATTTCATTTCAAGTCGAAACATACAGCCCTCAAACATTGCTGAACATTGTCTTTAAAAGAGGTGCTGACAAGAAATGAACCCTCTTATAAGGGGCCCTACAAGACATAATTTAGTCTGACTCTCTCACATACATATATTCTCCCCTAACATACACAACCTGTGCAAATGCAGGCACGCACAGCTCGGTGGAAAGTGAAATGAGAGAACTTCTCAGGCCTGGTAGCTCTTAGGTCGGTTTAGCAGGAGAGGCGGCGGCTACACAAGGAGTTAACTTGTTTCAATAATCAATAGATTCATAGACTATAAAAACAGTGGTTAGTTGCAAGCCTATTAGAAATGTTCATGACATGCATCCATGATGAATAAAAATGTTCGAATAAAGCAGGGAAGTGCTTCAACACACAAAAGTACTTTTAGTGTGAGATGGAGACATGACCACACAACGTACAACCTATCAAACAAAGAAGAATGAAACATTGAATCATACCGTCTCAATAGTTCAGGCGGTGCTGTGATGGCTCACTTTTAGTGACACTTGAGACTGGAGTGGGGTGCTCTTCAGGGTGCACGAGGTAAAGCGAGGCATTCCCACCACTTATCATACAGAGAATGTTAAAAAAGAAGAGAGAGAAGTGGAAATAAAGGGGAAAGTGGCAGAAGAGAGTCTGGATAATTGAGGAGTGGAACAAAGGCAGGCCAAATTTCCTCGTAACCAAATGAGGAATTAAGAGAGATGTGCTTCTGCCAATTATATACCCCATAAGTAATGCAAGTGAGCTCATTAGCTAAAGGGCTGAGTTTTCTACAGCAGGCCATTCTGCACTGTTTCACTGCTGAATGGCTTTAGAGGCTTTAATAGAGACACCCCGCACAGCTCAGTCACTGAGAGTCCACTCAAGAGTGCTGTTTTATAATGGCCCCTATTTGGACTCATTACAGACAGTACCTTTTAATGCATATTGATGTACTTAAGCAGAGGTAAGAGCCAGGCTTTGTTGCAAAGGAGTGACTGGATTGTGAATGTATTGTACTGTCGGGAACAAAAAAAGGTGGTCTGGTAATGTTGCTGTGTGACAGAAAATGGATTTTGAGTGCAGCAAGTCTTGATGGCTAATAGTGGGCCAATAGAGTGATTTCCATAATGGCAGCAGCAGCAGCAGCAGCAGCTTTAAAGACTGCGGCACTGTGGTGAAGGTGGGTTCGGCTGTTAGAATGCGGAAACAGAAGCTTTTGTGAATGCCATTTGATGCTAGTGTTGATTCTCTACAGAACAGAGCCAACAGAAAACTAAACGGTTCCTAACTTTGGGTAGCTTTCCTTAAATTTGCTTCCAGTCATGCAATAAAACGTGTATTTTGTAACAAATGTGTCACAATTCTTGTCCTAACTTATTAGAACCAGTTGTTCAAAGATTGTTCTGAACATGTTGAACATTTATGAATTGGAAACTAGAAAGAACTCATTGTCTCATATGAGACCCACTACGGTGGTTTCAAGGCTACAGGTTGGCTGAAGAGGTGGGGTACATGCTAGATGGGTCACCAAACTGTCTCATGGTAAACATGGAGAGACACAAAACCAGTCACACTTCCACTCATTGTCAACTTCTGTGGGAAAAAAAAAGATTAGCAGCAGACAGTTGAATGTTGAACAAGGTAATTCCAATTCAATTGATGTGTGAATGCAGCCAGTAAGTGTTTCACAGCAATCATACTTATGTACTTCATACTTTTTTCCTGCCAGGTTTACACCCTTTAGTTAATATTGTAGATAAGAGAAAATACATGTAGCTTTGATATCAAAGAAATAAATAATCAATGTTCCTGATAAAACCTTTTCCTTCTTGGGAAAGTGGCTGCTCTCTTGCTGTATGCTCTGCCAATCCTCACCTGGAGCAGCCACACAGTCTGGCAGACACAGAGCCAACTGATGTGACTGCACAGAACATGCCAGTTAAAGTCTAGAAAAGTGACTTCAGACCCTGTGCAGCTCATGTGTGAGCAAGGCTATTTAGCATAACACAAACATGGATTACCCATCTTGAAAATAACAGCAGGATAAACTCAGTCAGTGAAGCAGGATACAATAAGAGATTGTGATGTTACTTGGTTGGTTGGTGTGGAAGTCCAACAGCAGCTAGCATTAGCTAAATTGTAGTGACAGCTTTGACAGTGAATACCAAGCAAAGATTGTCCACCTTCATGCTTTGTCTCTTAATTGTTAAAAGGGGTCCGTCCCAGCTTTACGAATATAATAAAGTTAAAGACGAGGTTCAAGTGCTGCTGTCAAAGACAAAAAGTTACTCTTTAACAACTGACATGTGGTCATCAGTTAACATGACACCATATATGTCCCTAACTGTCCACACCATTACACCTAAGTGGAAACTTGACTCCAAATGTCTCCAAACAACATATTTTCCTGAAAGTCCTATGGCGGACAATCTTGCTGCAGCACTTTAAGCTGCACTTCAGGACTGGCAACTTGTCGAGACAAAACTTTCTGCCATAACTTTTCTGCTGCAATCAGGTCCCTGCATTGGCCGTGGCCTAACTGCTTCGGTCACAATCTAAACTTGGCTGTCACAAATGCATTGCATAAGCAAAGGCAAATAACCGAGCGTGCCCTTGGACTCTGCCATAATATTGTCAGGTGATGGTAAGCATAAATGTGTATCTGAATCTGTTAACGTTATATGGTGTAACTAAGAATAGAATGAAATAATACACATTAGGGGCTTATTTATTTATTCTTTGTTTATCGAGTCATTCATCCATCAGCAGGACTGCACAACTCGCTAGGGCTCCAAACTGGCAATGGTGGAGCACATCCTTGAGCCCAGGCCTAGACGATCAGACACGTCCTGTCTGATGACAGAAGGAGTAACCTGTCTCTGACCTGGCAGGACATGGATGTCTTGAAAGCTGTTTACGATGTACTGTAACCAGTTGGTGATTTCACTGATTTGTCAGGAGAAAATGATGTGACCAGTTCCTCTATCCTCCCAATACTCCAGCTTTGCAAGAACAGTGTGTTGGATACGTCAGAAAACAACCTCCAGCTAACAAAGTCAGTAAAAACTGGAATTCTAAAAAAGCTGGAGACCAAGTACGAATGTGATTCAGTGCGCAAATTATTGCACTTTACTTTACCCCCATTACCGTGGAGGATATGAGACTGATGACAATGCACTTGCTGAGAACAAGGCTGGATTACAGGCGGAGATTGTGAGCTTGGAGGGGCAAGCACCAGCAGGTCCAGTGGCCATCAGTGGAAGAGCAAGAGGAACAACCTGAACCTCCACAAAAAAGATGACTCCTGGAAGTCTTGAAATGCATGAGTGATCAGACATATCGCGAGATGAAGAGGGAAGACGAAAAGATACATAAATAAATGTGCCTTGGTAAAGGCCTGCAAGTGCTTTGGTAGACTTCAGTACAGCCTACAAACAAAGATAAAAGCAATGTAAAGTCAGTCTTGTTGTATGGCTCTGAAAGAGGTGAACAGGACTCAAATTAGGAAAAAACTACTGGAACGCACAGGAGAACACACTTACGAGGTGACACACAAGGCAACCCGACAAAGACAAAGGGGAGCACAGGTCTTAAATAGACAAAGGTAACAAGACACAGGTGAACACAATCAGGGTGGGGCAGGTAATCACAAAAGCTGGGAAACACGGGGGAAGTAAAACCAAAGGAAAAAAGAACACATGGAAGACAAGACTTCCAAAGTAAAAGAGGAAAAACGACAGAACCAAAGGAAATGACACAGACAGCCAGAACACAGGACAACACAGGGAAGACCAACACATTATGAAAAAATCAATTTATACTAAGCAAACAAGGATCAAATCAACACACAGGGGAACCCAGGAGCAGAAAGGACAACCTAAGGAAGTTAAAAAAATACTAAAATATCCAGGAAAGCAACAAAGACCAAGAACATGTGAACATGGATAGAGATAGATGGAAGAAGATGATAGCAGCTTTATGTCCTATTGGGAATAAAGATGATTAAGTAAGTAGGCTACCTCTAACATCACCTTGTATAACCACTAAAGACTGGGATAATAAAATAATATTGTCACATCTGCCTTTGCCTCCCTGAGTTTTAGTTTTATGAAATATTAAATGTCAATCCACTTTTATCACTGGGATATGTTTTATATAATTATGTATCAAGCATGGCTTTTTTAATTATTACTTTGCCTGCGTGGCCAGTTAGCTGTGTGTCGAGCAGTGTTAGATGAAATAGATTTCATAAAGATCAAAGGGCTTGGCTTCACTAATGAGGTAAGCTTATGGACTAATTGGCATTCTATATTTAGACTGTCCAGTTGCAAGGTGATATCTTGGCGAGGATACATTTAAAAAACAAAATGATGTCTAGAAAATGTGATGGTCAGATCTATAGTATGCCATTTTTGCTATAATGCAGTTTTTATGTAATAAAGTGTATGTAATATAGCAGCGCTCTCAAGTCTCACACAGAGACACAGGAAATGATTAACTTCACTGCATATAAATGAGTCAAAGGCAGACTACTGTGCGCTCCAATGCTGTGATTAGCCAGAAAATAGAATTTCTCAGCCAATCAGAAAATAGTTTCTTGTTGCCAGGTGAGGTCTGGTGAGGTCTTAGCTGCAAGCACCTGTTCTTTGAACGTGCAGACAGACACAACCTATCCTCTGAATGCAAGATGTAGACAAGGTGGAGGTGGAAGAGAACTGCCAGGAGAGGGACAGAATAACCAGGTACACCACTGTTCAAGGGGCCCTTCTACCCAAAATGGCCTCCACTGCAGAAGCGTCTCCCTTTTTTGTCTCCTGACTATCTAAGTCTCAATCATCCTGGATAAATGTAAGAATTATATTCTAAATATATCTTATATCTGCTGTAGTTATCGATGTGTTCATTCATGTTGTCCTTACTATGACAGATGAATTTGTTTTTAGTATCTGTAGTGATTTTGACTTTGTGTAAATGTTTATTTAACAAAGGGAGATTTTGTATTTACAGATCTTACTTAACATATTGTTTGTGAAAATAATTAAAAACATTATAATTTGTGTGTATTATCACAAAGGCTTAATTAAATTCCAATTTGACTGATTAACCAATACCAACCTTGTCTGGTTCTTGCCAGCCATCTAACTGTGTGCTCAGCTAATTTAGCCAGAAAGTTTTTTTTTTTCTAATACTGACCCTCTCTAAAATCAACACATTTTTTGCTGGTCCCATCTTCTCTGTGTGCACTAAAATTGCACAAGACTGCTAAAGTTTCTGGTCACAATCAGCCTGGAGTTCATTGATTAGAGTTAAGCAAGCTAACGATATTGTGTGCAAACCCTACTGCAGCTGTACTGAAGGTTTGTTCCTTCATGATTGTACCCACATGATGCACATCCATCCATCCACCAGTAGTTGTTCTGGTGTCATCATTTCAGAAGAAGATTTGAAAAAACTCCCATACAATAACGAAAACGTTTTACAAATAAACCTAAGCTTGTCTCTGTGTCGACACGGTCTGCATGTGTGACCTGCGGGAGTGTATGCAAGCACAGGTGTTATAAAATCGGCTTTTAGACAGAGCAGAGAGAGTCAGTATGGACTAGTCCTTTAACTGGATAAGTTAACTAATGGTCTGTGATCCATGAGGAGTACATCAAGCTAACTAGACATTAGAGTTGCTTGTTGGAACTAATCTATCAGCAACTGGCTGAATCCATCACTGTATTTTTAAGCTGGGTGTTTTTTTAATTGTTTGTATGAATGCTTTCATCCCTAAACATTCCACTAAATAAAGTGCAAATTAACTTGCATACAGAGGCCATATAATGTCAGTTCTTTGTGCAGTCATTTCTTTCAAGAAACAGTGTAGCTGATTAACAACAATCAAGCTGTTTTCAGTGGTTGCTGTCTGATCAATTGGTGCTGAAAAGTCTCGTCTATTCATAAGTAACCACGCTAAAACATTCATGTTCTGTTCTGTCAATATTCACATATCTTCACCTTTTGATCATTTAGATGATGCATGAACATGCATGAATCTGATCTGATGAATGGTCCATGCATGAATATATCAGCAAATCGCCAACAGATGGAATGATGGAAGCCAATTAGAACATTTTAAAATAATGTCCAGCCCTGCTGAAACCAACAAACCCAGACACAAAGCATGGTTATGTTTATGCTAGTTGGCCAGAATAGAATTTATGGACATATGGTCCGATTCATCTGCTCACAGGAGTGAAAGTCAACTTTGTTTCACTCATGGTTTGGGTTGGGGAATTAAAAAACTACTAGATAAGATCAGACTTAAAAAAACAGTGTTAGTTCGAGCTGAAGATCACAATTTGGGGGTAAAAACGCACAATGAAAAAACGCTCCCTTCTGATGCCTCCGTTTCCAGCTAGGAGAGGTTCCACCAGCCCATCTGAGTTGTGTAAGCTACATTTAACACTCAACAGGGCCAATTGGATGTACATGGTGAAGATTTTCAGTTAGTGCATCCTAGGGTCCAAAGGTGACATTAAAATTGTTGAACCAATGTCCAGGTTTGTTACGGAGAAGTTGATATACAGCGGAACTGACACTACTGCATGCACAAATAAAAGAAACAGGAAGCAGGTAAAAGGCACAAATAACGGAACACTTCCCTCTCAATCTTTCCATCACGCATCACAAATGATGTACAGTCTGATATAATAGGATAACTACATCCAAAAGGTCAAAGGTCAACTTCACAGCAATACTGTGTTCTGTGTCACATCTTTTGAACACAAGTGTAACCAGATGAGGATTGCCTGGCACCTGTCAGCCATTAGCAACACCCATTGAAAGGCCACACCAGGAGAGATTACTCATCTCATTTGGCCTGGCAGCACCTTGGGATCCTCCAACAGAGACTTGGACAACACTGCCTGTTCCGCCACTGATGCCCAGCTCCACATAAGTGAGTGACTATTTAATGCCAATTCCTTGTAGACTTTAGGACTCAAGGGTGATGGATAAGAATCCAGAAGTAGGTAACACTTTAGCTTCTGATATGCACCACAATTATGTCAAATTAAACAATCATTTGATTTTTCTTAGCAGCATATTTAGCAACAACAAAGACAACATAATGGTGACAGTGCTGGTGTGATGTTCATGGTTGGCCTGTTTGAAAATCACACACAGAACCCGTCCTCCCTCTCCATCAAGCATGTGTCATTTCATATCTATCCTCCCTGCCATTATGTTTATTCATGATAATTAGGTGGGCAGCACATGATTTTTTTTATACACAAAAGTTAATAACAGGCTTTCTGTTCTTTCAGTGTGAAAATTAGGCTTTTACGGCAGTGCTGGTACAGTTGGCAGCCTTTGTTAGTGTATATAGAAAGAGAAGACAACAGACAGGCTGAAAATGGTGGTTTGTCAAGGTCAGCCAGTGTTGATGTGAGAGCCGCTTGAAGGAAGCAACTGTTAAGTGTTCAGTCTACTGTAGTACTGCAAATCTGATTTACACTCACATTATAACTGCTCCGCAATTATCAGCAGCAGTGAGACTCACTGAAATCAGAAACAGGGTTTTTTGTAAATGAGGTCAAATGAGAACTAGTCAATGAGAAGAAATGGGGCAAAACACTCACAAACATTTCTGAAAAAGAAAATTAAATCAATCAAAAATTTAAAAAAAAAGTATAATATATATTTTTAATATATATATATATTGTATTGTATTATATTATATTATATTTTTTAAAAAGTCACACAAATTGGGAAAAAACACAAAGATTTCCCTTTGTTTTAAAAATGAAATTTGTGAGAAAATCAAACCAAATTTTAGAGGATAAAGAGTAAAAACTTACAACAATCTGAATATGGTCTGAGATTATAAGATCATACAATTGTGAGGAAAAAAAATAGTAACTTTCTTCATCTATAGTTGTCTCATTCTGCTAGGTGTCGATAAAACAAAGCATCCTTGCTGGTTATGGCATCTGAGTATTCTCCTTGTGGCCTAATAACACATTGTAACTGTCAATTTTAAGTAAAAGCCACGCCCCTTGGTAATAATAGCCTACTGTGTTTCTGATGGTGAGCAGCACAGAGCTAACACATAACACTACACTTTATCAATACACTATGTGTGTGTGTGTGTGGCTCCGCACAGTAGTGCCATATATGTCAATAAGACTAATGCCATATGCCAGAATGCTGACATATTCTGAAGCATTTGTCTTTCAACCAAGAGCGGCGTACAATCAGCTGTTAAATCCCGGTGCAGCTGCACACGTGTTTTGACTGTAAAAAGCAGCATCTGCTGAATTTTTATGGCCGTCAAAACAGTACAAGCCAAACAGATTTACACGCTTCGTTGTTTTCCTACAAGTGTGATTTTGTTTCATGAGCTGTAGTTTGGATTGGCAAGTGGAAAATTGTGCAGATTTGCAGCTATTTGAGAAGATGCTTTCCAAAGACCGCAGGAATAAACAGCTGTCAAATGATGCTTGAAGCACAGTAACATCCACTGCTGAGTGGATCATAAGCTCTGAATCATTTTATGTAACTATGAAAGGCAACATATAATACAGCACTTGAAAGCTTTGTAGCTGCACAATCCAGCTGCATACAGAACCTCTCTGTGTGTGGTCTATGGATGGGCATTTCAAGTTAAAATATTATCCAGTTTGCATCTATCTGACCTTTTTTTCCCTCTGGACTGAGTCCAGTAACAACAAAGCTAGTGTCATTACCTATACATGAGTAGCAGTAAACTTGCTTGGTCTGCTGGCATGCGTTCGATGGCTTCTTGCATATCACAGCTACACACACATCGCACACTTTATATCTACTCTATACACTGACAAGATAACACAATACCTTGTTCTCTAATGGGATGAAATGGCACAGTACTATCTGCTACGTGGATGCCCAGAACATCACTGAAAGTACATTACTATTCATCTATTCTTACATATTGTAAATGAGCTATTTACATAGCGAGCAGCTATATTTAGCATCACAAAAATGAGTAAGCCAGGACAATGTAACAAAGTAGAGAAAACGAGAACACCCAACATGGACTAAAACATACACAGGAAATGAGCACTACATGCTGATAGGGCTATGTTAGCTTTTTGTGATTTACATGAGAATCGAAGAACTGAATTGCACACAGGGGAGAAACGACATCGCGATTTTATAATGATTAATCGTGCACGGTCTAAATTAATAGATTCATTATTATTTGACAATTATTTGTACTTCATTTGTACAATAAGTTAGGGTAAAAATTTTAATTACAAATCCAATCCAATGCAGTCCAATAGAAAAGGGGCCACATGAAAGATAGTGCTTTGTAGTTTGTGGAGGAGTCACCAGTACCACTCAATTGTTATAGCAATTGAGTGGTACTACAATTCATTTTGAGTGGAGTTTAGCTTGGTGTTAAGTGTGCAGCTCCCACACCCTGATAAGTTACAAAGGGAGGTATGATGTTATACACATTTCTATTAGTGGGATGCTTAATGTGTAGCATCTGCTAATCCTCTTTGAAAAAAAATAGATGGACTATTTCAAAATCCAACGTCAGGACCTAGGATGTAATCTTAGCAAAGTAAAAATATAGATTTCCAATAACAACTACAATTGTTTTAAAGCACCCAACACCCAAACAACTCTCATTACATGGAGCAAGTTCAAATGGATGGCTGATGGCGAGCCAGGTAAAAAGAGGATAAGGGACTAACATAACATAAATCATAAAATAACTGGCCTCTGGTGGAAGTCTGCTTTTGGACTGTCTGCTCAGCTGTGGCCAAAGCTGTGAGTCAGAGATAGTGTCCTGCCATAAAGGTGAACTAATTGAGTCATCTCTAAAAAGATGCAGTATAAAAAAACTTTTCTGAACATTTCTGGAGTGTTTCACATTGTGTTCATGGGTACACAATGTTCTGGGACGACAGTCAGGTCAGGAGGAGGAATGGGGAGCAGGAGCATGTCCAAACCAAATAGACATAAATACTTGGGACTGTCTAGTCTGTGTTGTGCTTATGCATAACCATGACATAGTGATTACATTTTCAAGTGTGTGCAAGGATTCTGGAAACTGACAGATATATTAGAGCCTGAGATGATTTCAATCTCCTAATATTACCAGTCAAACATGACATAATGTGAGACATTAAAATTATCTACATATTTGTGCCTGCCATGTACAATTAAACGCAGTGAAGTCCTATCTTTTACAGCGTGTGCATACGGCAGTTCACGTCCTGTATGAAGTTAATCTGAAGAGAGTCACAGTATAATTCAACTTAATGAAATCAAATAAACACACACACAGACACACAAACCACCATGGTCTGTATGAGACACAAACACTGACACTCATAACAGGTTTGTGCATCATTTATTCATCATTTCATTCATTCACTCTTAAATCAAAAATAAATAACAAATTTAAAAAAAAAAATATAGACCTTTTATTTTTTTTGGACCTTTAAATTTATATGCGCTGATGAAAAAAATCCCAAGTTTTGATTTTGATATAATATAATATTTCTGATTAGTGTGGCCTGGAAGGTATTTGGTGCTCATCGAAATACCTTGTTAGGAGTTATAGAAAGAATGAATGAATGAATGAATGAATCAGGCTGAGATTTCCATTGCATTCAGCAGATTGGGGTTCTAGCAATGCTCTAAAATGGGTCTCAGGACAACCTCAAATTTGAAGTAGACACATTGGACAGAGAAGTAGAGATGACAGAGAAGTAGAGATGAGCCTACAATTCATCCACTATGCCCACTTAACGTGAACAAAGCATGTCATTGTAATCTCTATCGTCACCACCACCATCATCATCATCATCATCATCAATGGACTACTGAGATGTGGGAAATAAGGGAAGTTCTAAACTACAAGCAGATTCACACTGGGTTTATCCAGCAGGAGCAGCAGACTAGTATTAGTTAGCATGTTGATGAAGATTCTCAGTCATCCAGGTCATCATACGTAGAGAAGATTGAAGCAAGGCGTCTGGACTTGTAGAGTTTTCTAGAAGACGTTTCGCTGCTCATCCAAGCAGCTTCATCAGTTCTAACTATTTGGTGGGGAAACATGGTTTATATGTGGTTACAGACCTGTGTGGGTGGGTCTGGGTAAAACTTAAAAAACTTAAAAACAATAGCACTAAATGTTTCCATACTTACCTGTGATGTTCTGGCTGACTGGGCCAGGTGTGTCTAACTGGCTAACGACTATGAAACTGCCGGAGGGGGACTGGTTGACAGCCCTTTGTTCTTACTGTGAGTATGTGCAAACTTCCTGGGAATGGATGGAATCACTGCATTGTATGTGGTAGAAAGATGATGTCTGAGGCCACCACCTCTGTTAAGGGAAGGTTTTTCCAGCTTAACATAGATGGCTTCCTTGACTCCTCTTTCATACCACCTTTCCTCCCTGTCTAAAATGTGAACGTTGTTGTCCTCAAAGGAGTGTCCTTTGTCTTTGAGGTGGAGGTGAACAGCTGAGTCTTGTCCTGAGGAGGTGGCTCTCCTGTGCTGAGCCATTCTTCTGTGGAGTGGTTGTTTAGTTTCTCCAATGTACAGATCAGAGCATTCCTCACTGCACTGGACTGCATATATCACATTGCTGTGTTTCTCCCTGGGAATCTTATCCTCGGGTGAACCAGTCTCTGTCTCAGTGTTGTCATAGGTTTGAAATGGACCGGGATGTCATGGTTGCTGAAGATCCTGCGGAGTTTCTCTGATACTCCTGACACATATGGAATGGAGATGTTCTTTCTCTGCCTGGTGTTGTCCTTCTTCTTGTTGTTGGGGGGTCTTGTTTTTGTGGCTTTGATGAGTGCCCACTTCGGGTAGCCACATGTTTGCAGGGCCTTCCTGATGTGGTGTTGCTCCTTCTTCTTCCCCTCTGAGCTGGTGGGTACAGTTTGTGCTCTGTGCTGCAGGGTCCTGATGACTCCCAGTTAGAACTGATGAAGCTGCTTGGATGAGCAGCGAAACACCTTCTAGAAAACTCTACAAGTCCAGACGCCTTGCTTCAATCTTCTCTACGTAGTATTAGTTAGCCAGCTGCTGAATACAGTGTTGGCACATGCTGTAGATTTGCAGAGATGTACATGGAGGTCAATCTAGTGAGCAGCTGCTGCTGACTCAGTTAAATGTTCATAAAATTAAAAGATAAAAAAAAAGAACTGACGATTCTGTCTGTTTTGAATGTAATTGTTTTATATTAGCAAGTTTTTACACAAAACATGTATTGCAATCCAGGCGACAGGTTTGGGGTTCTAGGGGTGAATGTTATTATGTTATTGAAGTCTGATTTTGAGTGGTGCATTTAAATGTGGTAGCTGTTCACAGGAACTCTCACATGAAGACTACAGGGGAATGAAGGAGGCCAACAAAATAAACCCATCAGTGCAAAAACAGTGGTAGTGACCATACAACAGTCCGGAACATTCTTAAAGGGAAGGAAGGAACTGCCAAGTTCAGCAACAGCAAAAGACCTGGAAGAGCACAGAAGAGAAGTACAGTGAATGATGGCAGGATTCTGTCCATGTTGAAGAAGTCTCCAGTCAAGAGGACTTTATGAATGTAAATAAAGAGGCTTCACAGCAGGGTCCAAACTACTGGTTACACTCAAGAACAGAAAGAACAGATTAGACTCAGCACAGAACAACTGAAAAAAGCTCTGATCAGTTCTGGAAAAGGTTTCTTTGGAGTGATGAAACCAAGATGACCTTGTACCAGAATGATGGCAGAGAAAAGAACCAAAGCACAACCAAAGCATCAGGATAAATTCTGTAGTGTCCAGATCTATACTCTCTGCACACATTCAGACACATGCTGCAAAGCTTACAGGACATGGCTATATTTTGGAAATGGTGAATAAACCAAGGCATACAGCGTCGCCTACCGAAGAGTTTCTCAAGGCAAAGAACTGGGAGATTCCTTACTGGCCAAGTCAGTCACCTGATCCCAACACAACAGAGCTTCACTTACTGAAGACAAAACTGAAGGCAGAAAGAAAAGCCTTGGTATATAGCAGAAAGTCCTGACTATCAAATTCAATGTGGTTAGTGCACAGCGGCCAAATGGCAAAAAACTGTTCCAGTGACTGATACTTAAAATGAGATCCTTCCT
Source organism: Parambassis ranga (assembly GCF_900634625.1). Lineage (NCBI taxonomy): Eukaryota > Metazoa > Chordata > Actinopteri > Ambassidae > Parambassis > Parambassis ranga. Next base: position 18,790,147 of record NC_041037.1, read on the forward strand.
TAGTGCAAAGACCAATAAATTCAGAAATCAACTTCTGCTGTGTATTGAAGTGTCATAATGACAAATCTTCTCACTAAGCCAGACAACATGTCAGAGACAATGAAAGATGTAAGGAGGAAATATATCTCTCCGCCCGTTAAATACATGTCACTTATTGATGGAATCCTGCTATTGACGAATGGAAAGACACGACAACTGAATGCAGAAAAACAATGACAACAACAAGAGGCAATGCAGGTAAGAGCTAAGTGATTCTTCCGCTGTTGAATGTAAAACCTTCACAAAAAAACTGCTGTAAATAAAGAAGCACTCAGGGTTAGACGAGGGCTTTTAATGGAGTTGTATAAAGACACCACAGTTTCAGATGTTTAGCTTGTTATCATCAATAACATCAGAAAGGTAGGACAAGCTTGAGTTTATAACTCACTCATTTTAATTATAATAAGACTTAATATTATGCATAATTATGGGTATGACCGCTTTGACTAACAGGCAGTTGATATCTCACAGCACAAGCTCCTGCGTTTTGCCACAGGCCAGCCCCCATTACGCTACCCCTTTTTGTCTGTATTTGGGGTTTTGGCGGACTATGATGTTGCCAACATGGCGACGGTCAGAGCATCCTGAAGCCTCCCACAGAGACTAAAAACAGCAGAAATGGGTGACATCAAGGAAAATTCATCTATAGTTTTTACCGTCAATGTTTCATATCCTTTCACTTATTGTTAGGCTTACTTTAGACATTAAAACTCCACCCAAACATATTGAAGACAAAGAAGACACTGGAGCTCAGGCAGACCAGTTTCCAAGCAACCCCTTAAAGGCCCAGGAAGCCCCTTGTTATGTTTCCCATACCATTAAACTCCACCGTGTTGCTGTAAGACTACTTAGGTAAAGACAATAAAACTACGTGCTTAGGTTTATTCTAGCTCTAAACTACTTGGGTAATACAACTACTCCAGATATTACACCAGTAACAAATCCCAACCCCAAACAACATGCACTATTTACAGGCATGACCACACATGGAAACCACAGACATATACAATGGTCATTTCAAAAGCCTAGAAACATTGACCCTTTACTGATCTTGGTTGTTATACACAGAAAGCTCCTTCAAAATATGTTGCATTCACTGATCTAAAGAGGCCAGCTACTCCTCTTCGTTCGCGTCTTTTAAAAATCAAACCTTTCTACTACACCTCTTGGTTAAGCTGTGCATCCAGATCCCTGAAAAACTGAGAATTAAAACAAAGAAGCTTCCCTTTAATGGTAATACATCTTCTCACGGCTACCAGTGTAAATGGCTTAGGGCATTAAGACTTAAAGGTTGAGCTCATTTTTCAGCTCCGTCTCTGGAGTGCAGAGGTCCTTTGCTTCTTAAATAAGGCTTGTCTACATACAGTAGTCAGGTTGTTTCCCATTAATCTGTTATTCTCAAGTTTAAGTGCATAACCAACTACCTCACAGAGAGGTGCGTGCCCATTAAATCTCAAAAAAACATTTATCTCATATAAAGAAACTGACAGCAGATGCAGCCAAATAAGTTGTATGTGTTCACAGATTTTCTTTGCATGTGACCTTTCAGGGTGGTGGTTCTTAGACGCCTCTCTGGTAGTATTAATAAACCGGCCTTTCACACCTCCACGGTTAAATTATTGATGCACCCTTGGACAGACAGAACTTATATTCACAGCTTTCAGGTGTGCATTTACAGTACAATTCTTCCAGAGCAGCCCAGACCAACCACATGGGGACAGAGAAACAAACCTCGAGAGGTAGAAGATGTTGTGAGACAAAACACAGCCAGATAAGCAGTAGAAGCTAATTATGATTAGACAAAAACACAGTCAGTGATCATCTAGTCATCACAGATGTGGATTGCACTCATAGATGATTACTACCCATGACCTGCTGTCCCCTTATAACCACCATCCAATGCTGAGTAGGCTTATCTCAGTAGAAGGTGTTTGATGCTGATTACATAACTTTTCTACCGGCTGTACTGTTGTATTTTTAATGAAAATCGGGTTATTGATTGATGAAGCAGAATGCTTCGGTTTGTTCTCTCTTCACAGAGAACAAGGTTTCTCTAAAGGGAGGCAGCCTGGGAAGTTCATCAGACAACTATCCACAAGTGCACAACACCAAAAGCTGCACACTACCCATATAGCACCCCATAAACCAAGGCTATAGTTAACCATCCATCCATTTTCTGAAGCCACTTTGTCTTGCACTACAGGGTCACAGGAGGCCTTTCCCAGCTGTCAATGGGTACATCCTGGACAGGCTGCCTGTCTATTGCAGGGCTCATATAGAGTCAAACAATTTGTCACAGTTACAGCCAAAAAAAGGGTCCCTAAATTAACCCAACATTTTGGAATATAGGAAGACTACCCTGAGAAAAGCCACATAGGCACAGGGAGATGTACAAACTCTGTGCTGAAAGGCCCCAGAGAGATTCTAACCACAGACCTCCATGCTGTGAGAAGACTAACTATTGCCATTATATGGAAGCAGTGCATTTCTAAACAGATGGACAAGTGAAAGTAGAGGTGGATGGCAGCAAAGTTGTGTCCTTTGACAGAGAAAACTTCCATTCCATTATATGGAAGCTGTTGCTGTTGCTTGCTTTTTGGGACTCCATTCATAAGTATTTATCATTGGATGCTGTTTGGTGTGTGGGATTTTATAGAAATTCCTAAAGTAATGAAGTGAAGTGCATTTCTAAACAGATGGACAGGTTAAAGTAGAGATGGATGGCAGCAAAGTTGCGTTCTTTTACAGAGAAAAAAACAAAAAAGGTGTGTTTGAACTCAGAGAAACTGAATGTGTTATGCTGTGGGTCGACACAGACAGAGGAATGAATCCGTTTTTCTGTGTTAGCAAAAGAGAGGAGATACATAATCCTGTCAGATATTTCTACTGAATATTATGCTCCTCTGGACATGGCTTTTGATGTGGTTATCTTGGATTTTGAAGGCAGGTCTGAATCGCAGATAGGGACCGGATTTGTTCTTTTTTTGGACAGAACGCTCTGTGGCGACTACAGAAATTCAATTTAACAGACGGGTCTGATAACTTCTCGGCAGCTTGGAGCCTAGGAAGAGTGTTCTGATTTCATCGGAATCAAGCACAGCCATCTGCCTTAAGATTTTAGCTTTTAATGATGATAAGCAACTTTGTGTCAGAACAGGAAGAGTAATACTTTCTGTAATACTGCAACACCTTATATTCAGTTTTAACACCATGATACACACATTTAATGTGGATTTCACACCGTAAATGCATCTAAGAATAGTTATTTTCAATTTAAAAATATGATAGCATCTTATTCAAATTACATATATTTGATACATATGCTTGTGTTAATTTATACTGTGGCACTACTTATCACATTCATATTATAGCAAGAACCACTCACTAAGTAAAGAAAAGCAACAGTCAATCATTATTTTAAGACATGAAGGTCAGGCGACCAGGAAAATGTCACCGACTTTGAATGTATCCTCAAGTTCTGACGTGAAACCCATCAAATGGTCTTATGAAACTGGCTTTCATAAGGACAACCCCAGGAGGAAGACCAGGAGTTACCTCTGCTGGAGAAAACCAGTTCATTACGTCAGTCACCAGCCTCAGCACCCAGATCAGAGTCCACATCAATGCTGCAGAGTTCAAGTAGCAGATACATCTCAACATCAACAGAGTAGTACCCCCACACAGGGCTCTGCATCGCCATGTAGGCTTGATGTGTACACCTCCAAAATATTGTAACTACATGTCAAGGTGACGCAGACCACAAGCACTGTGATTGCTGTGATTGGCTGGCTTGGTAGCGGTAGCAACGTATTTCAGTGAAGGCAAAGGAGCCAACACGTGCTTGACAACTAAGTGAACTTCTTTAAAACTGTTGAATATTTTTTTCCTCCATGTCCCTTTAGAAAGTGCATCACATGACATGCAGGTCAGGGTGGTCTACTATGCACACATCATACACCACCATCCTTTCTGGGTATGGCATTGCAGCTATAGACTCCTTAAAAACTGGAGCTCATAATCGTCCTCCACTCCTATCTGCTAAAAGACAATACACACTGTAGTTCTTGTCACTGCTTATCACGCTCTGACACTGCCTGCAGCCATCAGTAGATTGTGCAGAACTTGTGGAAGCCTGCTGTTCACTTGAGAGATGAGGTGATGAATTTATATAACAGCACAGCAACCAATCCACCTTCACGCTTACAAAATGATACTTACACAGCAGTGTAAGGCAATAGAAACAGGAGCAGCAGCCCCCTCTCTACAAGTGCGCATGTAGCATGCAGTGTCCATGCAGATATACACATGCTTATGCTATTTATTTTATTATGAGGATTAACATGTTGTCTATGAAATCAATAGGTTAAAAAAAAATCAGGCCTTATTCATAAAATGTATTCATTAGGTTTATCTGCTAATATGGGGGCTCTGAGTTTCACTCTTCTTAATTGACATCATCATTGTTCTGCCTAATTAGAATCATCATGTAAAAAAACGCAAGTATTATTACGTAGATCACACACACACACACACACACACACACACACACACACTCACACACACTCAAAATGCAGGACTAAACTCATCTGGTGTAGACGATTATTTTTCATTATTCATTATCGTTCAAACGCCAAAGCTGATTCCCAGAGCAGCAGCAGTAAGTGCACAAAAATAAACAGGGACATGCGCCTGCACGGCTGACGGCCTGTCAGAGCTGCGAGCTGTTGTTCACATAGGCACTGCCACTGCTCCCATGATGGGAATTAACAAACGCTACAAGGAATTAGTGTTTCTTGGCACTGTACAAATTAACTTGTTCTGCTCCGTCTCTCTGCAATGCATGCTGCTCCTTGATACGACTCCATTTGGGTGCTATTTGTGTGTGTGTGTGTGGGGGGGGCTGCTTCTTTGTGTGTGGGAGAGAGAGATGGTTTCTGTATGTGTGTGTCTCTATGGATTAATGGAAATTAGGCATAGCAAAACCCTGATGTCAGACAAATTTCTCTGGGTGATTTCGTCCAGACAGAAACAATATAAAGAAGGGAGGCAGGCCATATGAGCGCACACATTTAGAAAGATATGCACGGCACGTACACAAAACGTTCCCAAGCCTGTCTGCAAACGCAAGCTGTCAGGTACCACACCATGCACATGCACACACCTGCTCAAAGCTACTGAACTTCAAACGCGCATCTTCCCTTTTTGCTTTTACAGACCTCTTTGTGTGGTCTCTGACTCCGTCATGCCTATTCTCACTTTTTCCTCTCATCTGTCATTTTACCTTCATACACATAACACAGAAAATCATGCTTTAGCTACGAGGTACTGAAGCTAAAAAAGCGTGATTTACTGGCTTAACATAATATAAAAGATATTTGGTAAAATGCAAAAACCCAGTTTAATATAACAATAACAATACAATCATTAATAATTTTATTATTATTACTAAAAATGAAAATCTATTCTTGAAAGTTAGTCAAGTAAATGTATAAATTTGTCAAAAAATGCATGTCAAATCATCATGCTGTATGTACTAAACTCTATACATTTAAACATGCCTAAATTATCATTTACAATTTATTAAAATGTGACAATATTTCTTGTTGAGGTATAAAGCTAGAGAAGTTGCCTATCTAGCAGCAACCACCCTTTTAATTTAAATGGAAGGAAAGAATGAGATCGCAAATACAAGCGACCACCGAAGGGTGGCTGGGTGCTCCCTTAGAGATAGGGTGAGGAGCTTGGTCACCCGATAAGAGCTCGGAGTAGAGCCACTGTTCTTTCACATCGAGAGGAGTCAGCTGAGGTGACTCGGGCATCTGTTTCGGATGCCATCTGGACACCTCCGGGCATCTCCCACTGGAAGGAGACCCCGGGGTAGACCCAGGACATGGTGGAGAGACTATGTCTGTTGGCTGGCCTGGGAACGCCTTGGGATTCCCCAGGAAGAGCTGGAAGAAGTCCAGTGAGACGGAGGTCTGGGCGTCTCTACTTAGACTTCTGCCCCCGCAACCCGGCCAGGGATGGATGGATGGTTGTACAAAACTGTCAAATATGTGCTCAAGTTAGCGTTTTTGCTGTCCTTTAAACCGCTACCAGGAGACAAGGTGCATGCATGAGTTGTATGGTTTTGTTTGTTCATTTGTTCAATCATTCCGTTTTGTTTTATTCTTTCCTTCAGTTTCCTCTGAGGTCCAGAACACAGTTGATTCCTTTGATGCCATATGGAACATAAACTCTGAGCAAAGCTTTTGTAGTTCAATGGATGTTTACACATGGCTTTTGTACTCGACCTGAATACGCTCCCTGTGAACCTGGAAGTATGTGTTCAGACCTTCGCCTGATTTCAGTGAATCTGGCTCAACCCATCGTCTAAAAGGTGGCTTTAACCAGATTTGAGCTGTTCTGGATTTTTTTCTGAACAGCAAAGATTCAGTTGATCCATTTTGACCCCCTTGATATTTCCGAAAATATTCAGAAAAATATGCTTTCATGTCCTTGGTGGCTTGTCGCTGTGACAAAGGAAGTAGAAGCATGGGCTGTCAACCGTGTTTATAGATGATATCGGACATCTGGAGCTTACAAAATTAAAACACAAATGAAGCGGCCTGCAATTACAACACATGCCAGAAATAATATGGTCTGGTCTGCATGGCCTCTTTTTGACCATGCAGACTGAAACATATACAATAATGCAATTGCATTGTCAACCTTTTGTGTGTGATGTGTGCTGCGTAGGAGGGCCGTGTGAGGAGTTCTGCACACACACTTCTTGCGGAGTATGGTAGCCTTAACCCTGGACTTCTCACAAGATCTTAGAACACCTGGTGGAGAAATCTAAATCCTGCTGCTTGGAATTATCTCATTCTTCAGGTCATCACTCAGATTTTACAACCAAAAGTGAAGGCAAAGGTCCACCTGTTCCTATAGCTCCCTCTTTACCACTACTAGGAGACACAAGACTGCAAAAAAGGTTCCTTTACCTGGGACAGACCCTCTGACTGTGGTACAATGCTTAATGGTTGATCCCACACATGTAAGTGAGCTATACACACTGTTTTTGGAACGTTAAATGTAAAATCCTCTTAGACTTGTTATCTCTCACTGTCCCTCACTTCACTTTAACTTTATTTAACTTCCAGATGGCTTCATCTGCTTTTCACATGGAGAGTTTGGCACTGTTGTCGGGTTTTTGTCCGGATAAAACATCAGTGTTTTTGTTTCATGTCGGACTTTGTGTTGTTTCCAATTTAAGTTGTGTTGGCACCTGCGTGAAGTGGGTAGAATCCAGCTGAGGTGTCAGAAACACACTCCAGGAAAAAAAAAGGAGTGGAATAGAGCAGCGTAGGAGGCCGAACTCTCAGGTTTTTTGTTTTGGTTGGTTTGAGCCAATGGCTTTAAAATGTCAATATGTGTGCATTACTGTTGTTAAACCACCTGCCGGGCGCTGTGCACGCTGACTCCGATGAGCCGAGTCTTCCAGCTTTGTTTACCCAGCTGTCACGGGCGGTTTCTATGTGCTTCGTGTGGGTGTGATACAAGTGGATTGTATGACTACCTCTGACCTTGAAGGACATGAAAATATGGCTTTCTACCTGTTCAACCAAAGATGTCTTGTATTGACTTTCTTCAGAATCCTCCATGCTGCAGAGCAGTGAGGCAGCTCTGACTGTACAGCAATAAACATATGTCAAAATAATGCCTTTTGCCGACCTTTAACTGTGAGTGTTTAATTTATAACTGAAAGTTTGGGGCAATATTTACAAAGCACAAGAAAAGGATGAGGATGACTCCATTATTGACATACTATTACCTGAGTACTGACTTGAGCACCAAAAACACCCTGTAGGACACTGCTGATGAATTATTAACCAACTCACCTACAAATGTGATTTGATTACTAATATGCTCACATTGTTGATGCAGCTGGAACAGAAAATCTGTCAGATTTTGAGTGGTGCTTAAAAGTTTATGAACACTTGAGTTTATGCTTACTTCACGTACGTTTTCCCAGCAGCCCTTGGGTTTGTCTCTATCCACCTTGTTCTTGTTGGGGAGCAGTGTCTTTCTCTTTGCAGCTCTGCCATACACAGCATAATTGTTCACTGTTCTTCTGGTGGATTCATGAACATTCATGCCTTTAGCTGCTTCCTTGTAGTTTTGTGCCTCTCTCTCTATCGCTGCAGGTCTCTCTGCCTCCAGACCTGCATGCTGACCTGTAGTCCGGACCCTGAATATTCCAATGCTTATCGTTTGTTCTATGTAATGTATGATGTTTGTGCATGTTTGTTCCTCTCTCTTTCATCCTCTCTGTCCTGTCTACCTCTTCTTCTACCTGGCCATTTTTAAATAATCTTAAGTCACTTTAGATGTGCTGAGAAATAGAAGCTGACTCCTTCATATACACTGCTCAACAAACTAAAGGGGAACACTTAAAGAACACAATGTAACTCCAAGTCTCACCTCTGTGAGATCAGCCTGTCCAGTTAGGATCAACAGTGATTGTGAATCAGTTTCAGCTGCTGTTGTGCAAATGGAACAGACAACAGGTGGAAATGAGGCAGTTATCAAGACAGCCCTATAAAGGAGAGGTTCTGCAGGTGCTGACCACAGACCATTTCTTTGCTCTCATCCTTTCTGCCTGATGTTTGATCACTTTTGCATTTTGTCAGTGCTCTCACCCCTAGAGGTAGCATGAGGCGGTGTCTACAACCCACACAAGCTGCTCAGGTAGTGCAGCTCATCCATCAGTGCGAGTTGTGAAACTACTGTTGTATTTACCGTCTATATATTCTATGTACAATGAAAAAAAAATAAAGAAAAATAAATCATGTCTAATAAAATAGTGGATGGAGAGTGAGCATGTGTGTGTCCCTGTGAAAAGAATTAGAGGATATTCATCATCTCTCACCTACATTGTAATACCGGTGTGGATGTTCCTGCAGTCTAACTCTGAATAGGACAGCTGCTTTTAGAGAATGACTGAAATGTCAAGGTCTGAAAGTGAAAAAACAGCACTGAGGGTTTCTAAGCTACAAACTCAGTTGCCATGTTCAAAGGCAGATAACAGAATGGCTTATTCATAGCAGAGGGGATCAACTGACCAACAGGATGTGATGTGTCGCTGGTCGCTCCCCACAGGAAGAGCATCCATGACCGACCAGTGATGGTGCTGATAGATTTAGATTTAAGCCACACCTGTGCTGCCTTTTGTTTCTGCCTCACATTTCACCACTTCCTGCCCCCCCTCTGTGACATCACCGTCTGCTTACTTCCTGCTCTGGCTGTTACGGTTGCTCACTTCAAGGACGATTTGGACAGCGAGGATCCCAGGACGCTGTCTGTTTCCTGACCCCACTCACAAACATGTCCAGAGGTTTGGAATAAAAACAGGAAAAAGAGACAGGAGGGACAAAAACAAAAGATTTTCATTTTGATTAATGGATTTAGAGTTGTACATTGTATTCATTGCTTTTTCTAACTAGCTTTGCATTAAAATCAAACAAAATGTAAGAGTTGAAGAGCAAACAAGGGACTCTGCAATAACTTCTGACTGTATTCAGTGCTGCTCGGGGCTCAACAGCAGGTTGTGTATATTCTGGAGTGGAGCCCAGTGAGTCCACTGAAAACACCAATTAAGGTGTGTGCAGATGAATCACTGGCAGCAGTGAGGCTTCTGTTAGCATAAGGATAAGAGTTTTCACACAGAATGTGTTTGAAGAACTGTGTTGCTTGAATTTTAATCATCAGGAATACATTTATGTATGGCAGGACAAGCTACATGCTGACTCATCAGTGTCCTGTGTGGAAGCACTGGTCACGTTTAAAATGTGACTTTGGAGCCTATGGAGATTACAATAAGAAGCAAACATCCATCATTTGTTTTTCATACAAAGGTGGCAATCCTGGCGAAGTATGCTAAAAAGTAAAAGGGTTTGGTTTTAAGTTGTGATGTGTGTGATTCAGAACTGGGGAAATGACATTAGCAGCACTACATTCTTATGGAGAATTCAAACAGGGCCATGTGCATGTAGTATCACAGTTAGAATGACAGAAAAAGGTCAGAAAAAAAACATAAAACAAGAAGATCATAATTGCAGGGCATTCTGGGACTTGCAGTTTCACTTCAGTCTGGTCTGTGCCTTGTCTCAGGTTCTATGGCTTTCAATTTTTTCTCATCTATTTATTTTTTTATTTACTCTTTTTATCAGACTATATGAATTGTATTATTGTTACTATTCATTTGTTTATTTATTTATTTTTAGTAGTAGTATTTATTTATTTATCTGCATAACATACTAGTTTTCTCTTCTCTCCATAGTGTAGACATATTATGTGTGTGTGTTTTTTTTTGCTGTAAGTTGGACATTAAAACATGAAGGTTGGTCACAGTTCTGAGCCCTGGAGGTTCCTTGGTAACAACCGTGTAACAAACCAGATGGTGCCTCGGGTTACTAAACACAGACAGAAGCAGGAAGCAGTTCACCAGATAAAGCAGTTCAGTCTCACCTTATCACGTATAATAATAATCATGTAATTCAATCTGTGTTATTTTGTGCACAGTTTTTCCTGTCACTTTTATTCAAACATCGGTTTCCATTAGGTTACTTATATCTGAATTTCCAGTTGTGGTTCGCAGCTGGTTAAGGTCAGGTTGTGAGTTGTCATGGAAACAACACGATAAATGACGTTAGACAGGATCTTCTACTTAAAAAAAAACATCAGACTTATATTTGCATATTGGTTTATGTGGTAAATTTTGACCTGATAGTACACTCACTCAGTGCCTGTAGCAAAGTCTCAAAATGTACACTAAAAAGTGCAGAAGATGCATATGAATGCATAAACCACACAAAAATATTCACATTTTCTGTCAGTATAAGAGGGTACACTGACAATTTGGGGAGGACCTTGCCCCCTACAGCCTGCCCTTATTGCTGGCACTGCTGGAACTTGACGTTCTAACACAACAATAAATTCTGTTTGTATTTATTTACACACACACAACTGCATGGTTGATAAGAAGTATTATTTTTTAATTTTTTTTAAAGAATGCAGGTTATGTGTGCGACTATGTTCTCTTTTGCGGGTGTGCATTGTAATATTATATGTTATTTTATAGTTTTTTTTTAATTCCATCTACTTCACAGCTTTACTTAGATCTATAAAACTACTCCTGTCTGATCTGACACTGTAAATATAACTTTAAATGTTGTAGTTTGACATGTCTGGGAAAAAAATATCCTACCACCTACCCATCTATTATTCTTTAAATGACCAGCATACCTCGTTTTGTTCTTTTTATTTATCATTTATTTATTTATTTATTTATCATTACTTTAAATTCAAAATGTGTCTGAGAGACGTTGTACATTCAACGAAGGCTGGTGCTAAGATGAGAAAAAACTCTGTACAATGAAACCTAAACACATACCTAAACATGCAACAACAAGACAATAATCATATCTGATAAAAACAAGAAAGAATAAGAATAAGAATTCCAAAGGCTGTTTTTCCCTGCAATCATGATCCATGCTTTTACACTTGCCCTGAGTGTGTGTGTGTGTGTGTGTGTCTGTGTGTGTTGGGAATAGACTAGATGTGTCTAAGATGTAGGACAAAATACCCATTAAGCTATTAGACAGACTCAACCCTTGGTTTCTGTGGCCCACAAAGAGGTTTTGTTAAAGGCTAAGACCAGTCCGTTTAGGAGCACAGAGATGGACTGGGGTGATAGTGAGGCAGAGTGTGGGGGAGGTGGGGTAAGGGGTGGAAGGCCAATGATGAGTATTTTTGATAACATACACACATCGACAGTGACTCTCTGATGACCAAAGTCTGGACGCCAGCAGCCAGCCTGTGTGTGTGTGGGGGTGTGTTAGAGGGGAGAGGTGATGAAATAACATTCCTGTCAAAGCCTTCAGCTCAACACTGTCCTCACATGGTGGAGCAGAGAACTACACTGTAAGTAAAGGAGCTCCTATAAGCTAAGAGCCTATTGATTTCTGTTTCACTCACTCAGTAGTCCACTCTTCTCCAGCTGGTCATTGGTCAGAGTTTTGATCCCTGTGACTTTTAATGTTTTTTTCTCTTAGGCTGAACCCACAGAGCTAGCTCACGTTTTACCTTAAGTAGATCACCATGGTAACTGCACTGTGTGTAGCTAGTGCTTGAGGATTCAATTATATATACAGAACCTTCACTGAAAATGGACCATATGGACTCCTACAGAGCCCTCACTGCATCACACAGTCTGCAAGCCAACCTTTTCAACTGGCAATGTTACCACTCCTGCATAGTCACATGTATGCATGTGTGACCAGTGACAGCGGTAGATTTAAACGACTATGGTCGATTGAAAGATGTATAGTTTGTTCAGAAGGTAATCAGCTTTCATCGCTTACTAGTATTATCCCGACACTGAAGCATGGTGACGGTAGCATCATCACTTAGCAGCAGGGGGACAGGGACAATTGAGGAGGATGATCACAGCAAACTACAAACAGGGGTGTCAGAGAGCAGAGATCTGAGAGCCACACTATCACTTCAACAAGCTTCATGGTTTATCTGTGATCTCACTTCAAAAGCAGACAAAGCATGCCAGCACTAGCTTATAAACATAAGGAGCTGGATACCATAGACCAGGGGTCTCAAACTCAACTTACCTGGGGGGCCGCCGGGGGTAGAGTCTGGGTGAAGCTGGGCCACATCAAGTATTCCACAATAGAAAGGGTTTCAAATATTCCAAAAAAGTACAACTGGTCAATGTTCTCAATCTTTATTAATAACAGGTCAGAATATGAACAGTTCTTCAGAACATAGAACCTCAGAACCTCTTAATTAATCACGGTCCAACCATGTGACCAAGTTGGCTTACTTGTCAACAAACCCCACCAGAAGCAGTCATGTGCCTGAGCTATGGTAGCCCATAAGTGATAAAATGATATAAAACGCACAGGGCAAGCCTCAGCAAATAAGTGTGCATAAGAAAAATGTGCGGGCCACACTAACACTAAATTTGATGTCAAGTGGGGGGGCCTCAAAATATCGGCCCGGGGGCCGCAAGTGGTATACATGACTGTAAATAAAGATGGATGATGACAGCGCCCCAAAAGTGAGATCCAAACAGCTCATTGAGCCCTCCTCCCTGGCTGTAGTATAGGTCATAAACCCCACCTTGTTAGTGAATGGTTTGCTAGTATTCTACTGTTGGCTAAAAGAGGTGGAAGTAGCTAACAGAGCAGCCTAGCTACACATAAAGTTAAAGGAGGGGTATGTTTGACACAGAAGTACATGTAAGATGCCGCGTCACCTTTTGAATTGTGTCTTTTTGTGTTTGGCTCACAGCTGGCTGAACATTATAGGGACATTACAGTTGCATATAGACAGGAGTTAACTTTGAAAGATTTTTTCCAGACAATTTCTTTTAAATAATTTGTGTAATTTGTCTAATCCACAGACTCCCTCTCATAAGGGCCAAATTGTTTTCCTTTTTCTATTTGTATTGTAATGAGACTCAATCATTTGAATTTGTATGTCATTAAATGCATCATCTCTGACAAACAAAGATTTTCAGTTTAAAATCATAAGATTTAATCAAAAAAAACATCTCGAGCTTAACGGCTCGAGTGCCGGGTGTTTGGTGCAAAGTAAATGCACATCGACATCTCTGTCACCTTGACAGCTTGCCTGACAGCATTTCAGCTACAGTACAAATAACTTGAGCAGGAAAATCAAGGACTCAAAGTCAGTCATAGTGTGATCTAAACAAATTAATGCAAAAATAAGAACATTAAGAAAGAATAACGATAAGAAAAAGTTTTAACCTTGAGTGGTCACCTCAATCCATCAGAGTTGTTGTTAAACCAATATTCTGTGTGACTGAGTAAATGAAGAGGAAGAAAATAACCCTAAGGGTTTCAATAGGGCTTCGCACTGATGCAAGTGCGGTGTTCGAGCCCTGAAAGTTAGAATAGTGTTGTGCAGCAGTAAATGATCACAGTCTAACAGATGCTGTGTTAATTACTGCCTCGTGAAATGAATCAAAACTGTATGTAAAACTGCAAATGATCTGCTTCAGTGTCACCTCTCCACCCCGCACCCTAACTGTGAAACAAGTTGTATAAAGCAGGATAAACATTCAGCAGCAACCAAACAGTGACTTGTGAAGCTTATATAGCAGAGTTACATAGTGCAAGCTTCCTGCTTCAACTTGTGTAATAGCCGTGGGTGTGAAGTAAGCTGTGTTCTGCCCAGGGACCACCCTAAACCGGATGCCACCTCAACTGACCTCTTTCAACCTCCTTCCAGGTGACTGAACTCCTTACCTTGTCTCTAAGGGAGAGACCAGCCACCCTGCGGAGGATGTAGATGAGGCTGAAACATCTGTCAAGCTATTTTCTATTACAAGACTGTCGACAGTATGTACTTTAACTTATTCTTCACCGCTTAAACAAAATGAATCACTCTTCTTAAGTTTACTTAAGTTACAGACAATTACATCTCTTGAGTTAAGGGTATCATTTTAAATTAAACTGACAGAACAGAGAAGTTAAACAGGCACAGGCTGAGATTTTTTCTGTAAGATGAGTGGCAAAAAAAACATCTTCAACACCATAAGACATTGCAGCCTCATTTGCTATGTCTCGTTACCACAAAGAGCTCTGACAAGTTTTAGATTTTGAACTCAACTTTAGAAGTTTCAGAACTTGTAATTGCAGAGCAATATGACACTGTCTGTACTCTGCATAAAATGAGGAGACTGGTTAGGTGGATGCTGCAGTGGAAGGTGAGTTTAATTGTCTCTAATGACCATAGGTTCAGTAATGTAATAACAGTAACTATGTATGTTGTGTATTTCATAACATGCATTCCAGAACATAGAAGAGAGATACTCTGAACTGATGACTGCAACGTTCTCTCAGCAAAGACGACAAATAATTGGTGATGAACCGCTCATCTCTGCTGTCATGGACAGATGGCCTACATTGTTTGGTGAGAGACAGGCAGTCCTTTGCCAACCGAGTACAGCAATGAAATCCTATATTTTGAGCACTGATGTAGTCATGCACTCATTGTTGCAATCATATTTGTCATTTCTTTGTTTCTATCCCTACAGCTCTGCTGCTCTTTTTTGTCCCTCATTCGTGCCCTTGTCTCTGTTATTTTGCTGTCCATCTGCTTCAGTTAATTGCAGAATTCCGCAGAATTGTCGCCTGCTGGATTCTTTTCTGGGTGGACTCGATGCCTGGGCGGCCAGTCTTCTACGGCTGTAAAGAGCAGCTGCTGCATCGGGTGGGAGGTTTACCCTATGAAATTATAGGTTGATAACCTTCAAAGATAAAGCAAAAGATATTAAATATTAAATATTTAAACACAACAAGACTTGATTAAAAAGCATGGAATGTATCTCTAATTAAATAATGTGAACAATCTTAAATTGTGTATGCATGTATTTTCAAAGGTCCAGTCTTTACCATTTGCGTCTTCGGTGTCTTGCCCAAAGCTGAGAGTTCTGTTCAACTGATGGTGTGCTGACAGATCCATGTGTCTATCCAAAAGTTTTCAAACATTTCCTTGTGGGTAGCAGGCCAGAAAAAACCTACCACAGGAAGTTGAAGTCAGGAAGCTCCGGGTACTCTCCAGCAGTGAATACATTCCCCCACTGCCCCCTGCAGGTTTGGAGGCTTGGTGTGAGACACTAGTTTTCTGAATTGAGAAACTGACACGACATCCATCCATCCATCCATCCATACATTGACAGTGCTGCTTAGTACCCTTCAAGGAATTCTTCAGTACAGAAAACCTTCAACTCTGAGGTGTGGGGTGGGTTCAAGTTACATGAACTGCTTGTTTCAGGTCCTTCTACAACATTTGTACTGGATTAAGGTCAGGACTCTCCTTTAACCATTCTCTTATACAAAGACCTGGGTCATTAAATTGATGCATGACTCAGCATCTCTTTAGATTCAGCTCACAGACAGATGTTCTGACATTTTCTTCTAAAATTCACTGATTCACTCATATTTTAGATTTTATTGATCCATCAATGAAAGCAAGCTGTCCTGGCCCAGATGCAGCAAAGAAGGCTCAAACAAGGAAAGTACCAGCCCTCATCTTTCATTGAATGAATGAGAATGAGGTTTTGATGATGGAATGCAGTGTTTTTTTGTACTCAAAAATGTTATTGTATTGTATTGTATGTGATCTTTATCAAACTGCAGACACGCAGAAGTGTTTTCTTGTTTTTTTTTGTTTTTTGTTGTTTGTAAGTATTTCTCCTTGCAGCTCAGTCAACTCAGGGCACCATGGTTGTTCAGTGTTCTCCTGAGGGTGGATTCATGAACGTAGCTGTTTACAGGTTATCATGTGTCCCTTTGTAACCTAACAGCCTGTTACATGACTTGTTTTTGGAGTAATCGTTAATAAATCACTCCTGTGGAAGGTAACAGTGAACTTGAATTTCCTCCATTTGTTGTGTAACCTGTTTTTAGCCTTAAAGGGAGCAAGGTTTTCTCTCTCTCTCGCTCTCTCTCTCTGAGGTCCTTAGTAAGCACCTGTCCTTGCCATCATACACTTCCACAAACATATTGTGACAATCAGACTGTGACAAATCCTTGACTTTTTAAACATAATGGGGCACTGAATGGCACCTGAGGCTCATTACCTTGATTGGAAACACTTCTGAGCAGTTACACCCTTGTTTCATTTTCCATAGAACAGCAGAGCAAGTGAAAACACACAGTTACACCAATCAATTGATTCTAGGGAACCCAGATCCTTTTTTTTTTGCTCTGTGGTAGTGTCACGCCAGTCACCTGGATTGTCTGGAACACATCTAGGAGTGCACTGACTCTGGTTCATCAGGGTAGAAAGCCATCATCTCGAGAGTCTGAACAAACCTGGTAAAAGTAAAACATTTGTAATCATTTTCATGTCTACAAGTGATAATGTTTTTTTACCACTTGTGCAACCTGTAATGAGAGCTGAGCTGCAAAGATATGAATCAGTTATCACACCTAACATGCAAACCCTGTTACAGTAGGGTCTGGTTGCAGTTATCCTTCTCCCACATCTGTGTTTTTTATCTTTTAAGTTTTAACCAAACCATAATATTTATAGAAAAGTAATCAAATGGTAGTTTATGTAAGGTGTGCATGAGAGGACTGTCGATGTCTGGTGGATGGACCTAATGTTTAGCATTATGCATGCTCAAAACTGCTATAATTAAGGTTCACTAGTATGATTATTATTATTGTTATGATATTTCTTTTGGTTTGTTTCTGTTTTGAAAGTACTGACCTGAAATCAAAGCTGTTGTTGCAGTGAAAAGCTTTCTTCCTTTGTCTTTGTCAGCATTAGTGAGGAAATGAAGAAGACTCCTCTTGTCTGGGTGTATTCGCTCCACAGAGGAGTTGAGTGATATCAGGCAACTCACTACAGTTTTTGTTAACCTTCGGGAGCACCAACGTAAATTTGTTGAGGGCAAGCAGACAAAGAAAAAGAATGATATAAAGGGCCTTATCCTTTATCTGTAAAGCACGGTGGTGGTGGTAGTATCATGGGGCAAGGTTTGCTGCATCTGGGCAGCAAACCTTGCGTGTCATTTTTGATGGGACAATGAATCTCGGATTATACCAATGATTTTTAAAAGACAGTGTCAGGACATCTGTCTGTGAGCCGAATCTATGAAGAAAACAGTAAGAGAAAGCCTGTTATATGAATGAAATATGCTAAAACTGCTAATTGCACTGTCATAAGTAAAATGTTAATCAATATTAGGTCTACAGGTGGGAGTAGGTTCTGGATGAATCCGGAGGAAATTTGTGTAATTTCTGTAATAACCCATGACTAACCTGACTGTAGACACAAGCAGTAGTTTTCTGTTGTTGTGGTTCTATGCTTTAGTGAAGCTGCAATCTCAGCCCCGGGTCCCACTGAAGGCCCAAGGATGCCCTGAGGATAGAAAACAACTGCTGGTAACGGGCATCAAGTGGCTGACAACCTTTCTCCTTTTTGCTGGATGGCTGGCTGTGGTCATCATGTTGTGGTAATATTGCCCCCTTGGTGTGTTTAATGTTGTTTTCCTGATCAGCATAAGTGTAGTTATTTGACATCCTGGCATGGTGTGGTCAGAAAAAAACACCTGGTCCTCTCCTGATCAGCATGAAGAGCTCATTTCTAGAGAGCTCATGCCACCATGCAGATACACTTAGTAAACATTTTTCCAAGGGTCTAGCCTTGTTTGCCCAGCTGCATCATTAGCTTTCTGCTTTGTGTAGCTTGATGGAGGGCACACACACTACAGCTAGTAGTCAGTCAGCCTTAATGCCTGAAAACTCTTTATATATCTGACCCCTAATTAACAGCACAGAAAAAAAATATCATAAGACCTACACTCAGTTTATCCCGAGTCAGCCACTTAAAAGTAATTCTACACGAGAGTGCCTCTCCAGGCACTCTCAGGCATTTAAAAGCTAATAACACACCCCTTCCTCAACTGTTTGTGGAACTTTGCTGCTCCAATGGATGCTAATCACGACATTACTTCCTCCTTTAAAAAAAAAGTCAACAACAATTCAACGATTACAAATACATTGAAAAAAAAATGTACTTTTAAATTTTAGTTTGCTCATGTGTCACATTCACTAGCATAGCAGGGGTGGAGTTTACCCCTGATTTACACCGCACGCGAAAGCGCTGCGTGGCGTTTTACAGACGTAATACGTCCGTCTGTCTCACGACATCAATTTACACCAGGAGCGTTTCAGAAGCTTAGCACTGTGTAGCTCTTTGTGAAGCTACGTGAAAGAACGTTGTTTTAATGGAAAGCTTTAGTCCACATGGACAGTGCTGGATGCAAACTTGAGAGTGATGATGACAGTACAACAACAATGCTACTGTGTGAAAACATACAAAATGTGCTTTATATTTAAACCATTAGTACATAATCTACTACCCTCACTTAAAAAACAGCTTTTTTGGTAGCAAAGAGCTGAGAGTGTTGTTTAACTGACTTTTCTTGGCGAGTGAACCATCCATTTCTTTTGTTCTCTCTGCTCCTGTAGCTTCCTACTGTACAGTACACAGTGGAGCTCTGGCTCCAGGTTTATCAGGGGACTCTTCTCACATGATTCTGCAGCACTTCCTCTCTGTGCTACGGGTGGTGATGCTGAGGAATATGGCTCTTCACTCCTAGCTTTGAGAAGAAGGCTGCAGGAATGACGCGGCTCTTAGTTTAGATAATGATGCCGCTCTCTCTTCATCTTTGTCTCCCCTATCTTTCTGTCTGTTATTACATCAGTTGGATGCTCTAAAGCCACAGCGCTCGCATCACAAAATAACAGCAGGAGAATGCGCAGCATCTTGGAAGCAGTTACTGGTTTAATGGTCTCCTCTCGTAAGCAGGAAACAGCGAGGCATGATGGAAGTTAATGAGATGTCGCACTCTGTTCTCCGCAGCGCTCCAGGACAGGGAGAACTTAATGGAGAACTGCACTTCTTTCTAACCATCAGAAAATTCTTTTGCTCCCCCACCTCTGCACCTTTCAGTTTCATACTCCGATCTTAACGCCACTCTCTTTTTCGCCTCTTGCTCTCTTTTTTGCCTCTCTCTCTCTTAAACTTCCCCACTCTTTTCCTCTCTGACCTTCTCCCTCCGCCCTCAGCGTCAATTTATCCTGTCTGATGAGAGTTCGCAAAGTGGATCAGGGTAGAAAGCAGCTGGGGATCCGTGTCAAGGCTCGCCTCTCTTAGAGCTATCACGGAGCGCTGCCAAAGCACCACTTCTCACTTCCCAAGGATAAAGGGGGAAATTGGTTTCTGCAGATGGAGTGCCAGAACTAGCTGGCAAATGCAGCCAGCATGCTTGCAGGTGACTTTACACCGTCTGGCTCTGGAAACCAATGGGGAAAAGTCTGCTAGTGGATGAACGGAATTAGCATCACTTAATTCTGATCTTCCAACTTTGTAATGTAATCCCTGTAGTCATTACACACAGCTTCATTTGTACCAAGAGAATTACGTCAAGGGCGAGAGTCTGACGATGGCTGTGATGGCTGTTGTCATCACTTCTGCTTCTATCAAGCTCCTGAATGCCACTAAAGGTTGAAAATCAACATCTTAACACATCTGCACTAGCCTTTAACCTCTCAGGGACAATAAAGTTCTACTTATTATTATTTTTCTTATATATTTATGTCTGTCATTTCAAAATGACAGACATGGAAACAAATGCTTTTTCAAAGAAACTGTTCAAATGGTTTAAAGTGAACATTCAGTCACTTCAAAGGTTGGTGAATATTATGAGACGTCCATCCAGCAGAAGTCAGACACAAGAGCGGCATTGAAAATGTAGTCAATTTTCAAAATAAAATACTGCTTCTCTAATTTATGCGTGACATTTCTGAACAACCTGTGGATGAAGGCTACACATACACCCGGAAGAAGGTCTTGGATAAGAGTTCCACCTTGGACGAGAACAGGATCGTTCTAGAAGTGGAAAAGCTTAAAACACTGAAAGGCCAAGATCCTTCAGATCCAATGTGGACTGTTTGCACACGGCATACCTGACCTGTCCTTTTATGGTGTTTAGTGGGTGTCACATCGGCCACATGCCCCATTTATGAACAAGTAAGATTGAACATTTAGCACAGCTAAGTAAGAGCAGGTTTGGATGATAAGAATGGTTGATGCATCCAGGGTTGAGTCTTCTCATTTTTCTTTCTCTTAACAAAAAATAAGAGAAAATAGAATATATATTTAATGAGAATGTTGCAGCATGAGGTCCACTGTCCTGTCGCATGACCTAATTTCCACCAACTTTCTGGAGTGGAGTATAAACTAACAAAATCCAATGGTTCAGGGTCAGAACCAGGGGTTCTAAGATGTAGCAAATCTGTCTCTTTAGTCCAAAAATAGCTTCCTCTGCTGTAGTTCGCCAATTAATAACTAAACCTATGTAAAAAGGCAAAGGTGGTCCTGCAGAGGCTGCGTTACAAGAAACAAAACCAGCTGATGCTGAATTCATTCACACAGGTTATGTTGTTTTTTCCTCGTCTATCGCTGGTTCTTTTCCACACACACACACACACACTCTCACATTTACACACTTTATTCCTTTAACATGTCAGGCTGGTGCAGTCAGAGACAGAAAATGGCCTGTAATAAAATGGCAGTGGGACTGTCAGTGTTTTAATGAGCTGTAGTGTCACATAGATCTAGGGGCTGTTGCTGTCCCCTCTAGGGGAAAAAAAGACCTTGTCCTTTAGTTTCACTAGAAACTTTTTAATGAACAAAGAGCTGGAACTTTATTCTCAGGTAGACAACGCCTCCCGTCACAGAGCAGACTACCTTCCAAGTAGTAAAAACAGTTTAATCCTTGTTCAAGTTCCAATTTCCTTAAATTCTCCAAGTGAAATGAGGGCATAAAGGGAAGTGAACTGCTTTTAAAAGGGTCTTAAATTCACATCTACAGAGATGCTGTAATATAGACGGAGCATAACAAATGAGCATGCCACTTTCACTTTTTGTCTCTTTAATTGAGAGGAAAGGTTGCGTCAAGTCATTGAGAGCTAGTCCAAATCACATTCGCCAAAATCAAACCCCTCCAATAGGACTGGTAAAATGTAAATGTATACAATAACAACCTTTTATCAGCTTTGTCTTGAAGTATAACTTTTTTTTTTCCTTCTTTAAAGCAAGTCACTCGGTGTCACCGGCAGGGAAAGGAAAAACATCCCATGCCTCAACTCTATAAATGCTAGAGGCCTGATCTATTCTGGGACCAGAGCTGCGTGTGTTATTTAGCATAGCTGTATCCTGGTGAGACGTCAGCAGACACACTTCAGTCACTGTGCAGCTACTCTCTAATCCTAATCCTCGCCGTGGTGTGATGCACATGTTTCCCAAAATACTTTCTGATCATCAGTCATTTGTGGCTTTGGGCAGAGACAACTGAAATTGCATGGGGTAAGCACCTGGGTCATGCAAAACAGGGAATTATTTAATGTTTTAAAGTTTTATTGTAGTAATAAGTGATTGTAGGAACATTTAGCACACTTCAAATCAATTATATGAGCTCATCCACTATTCCACCAATAAGACAAGTAACTAGAAACTAGCCATGAACTGATGTAAGCAAAGTAACTACAATATGATATACAGTAAAGTACTTTCTGAGCCACACAACCAATTTGCACATTTCAGCCTCAGCATGCTGTGTACGAGGAGGGAGTGAGGACTAATTAGCTGTCGGATGCTTGGATGACTTTTTGACATATGACATTTTTTATTTTGTTTTAGCAGAGCTGTGACATGACTCAGTCCCATTTGGTGGCTTTTTCTTAGTGCATCCCTACAGAGTGGCATCTAAAATTTCCATGACAACAGAAAATTTGCTGTGGACACACACTATGACAGAGCCCAGTTGGTCGAGCTGTAGCAATAGCTTTTCATGCCCTTTGCACCTCTTCTTGTCATGACTGATGTAAACAAGGGAGTAAATATTTTGGCATGCTATTCTTAAGTTGATACCATGTTAGCATGATTAGCGATAGCAGCAAACTCCTCCGAAAACCAAGGCAACACAGAGGAATGGAACCCCACAGCAAACAAACATTATGCAGGTTATCCAGCAGCACATCACACAGATTGATGTTGGATGGTTTTCATACTAGAGGCCAACAATGGTAATTCCAATACTGTCCCTAACTACATAGAGTGGCCTTATAAATAAATAAATAAATAAAAAAAGGCAGCAGTTGCTCAGTGGTAGAGCAGGGTTGTCCAATAACCGGAAGGTTGGTGGTTCGATCCCAACTCCTCCCTAAGTCATTGTTGTGTGTCCTTGGGCAAGACACTTTACCCGCACTGCCTCCAGTGCACGCACTGGTGTGGCGCGCCTTGCTGGTCATTGTATGACACTGCTTGGCAGCAGCTTTGGCAACAGCCTCTGGGATTATTAAAGTATCTAAAATAAAATAAAAAAATATGGGAAGGCAGTGTCTAGATACACCAACAAGATAGAGCAGGCAGGAAGCCATATTCATGCTAGATCTGTTATCATTAACTTGTTATCTAATGTTAAAAGGTGGCAGAGCACTTCCTTCCTCACTTTACCTGCTTAACACTACCAGTTAGACCTAAAGTCGAGGACAGAACAAAAACACTGCACAGCTGGAATGCAGAAGCCAGGCCCGGTGGCACCTGAGTCTCTGTGATGGCTCATGACATTAGAAGAATTATGTGCAAAGCACTGCCATGTAAAAATATGGAGCAGGTTGTGATTTTTCCTTAAAGGATTATTAATGAATGCAAATAAAATTGTTAAAAAGGGAGCTTTTTTTGGCACCTATCCAATTTGATAAATGCAAATTAATGATCTAAGCTGACAACCTGAAGGGAATTGACGGTTCCTTTAATGTTCTGTGTTGCAACAGGCGGCTGGAAGCAGACGTATGCTGCCAAAGCGGTATGGTAAGAGTGCAGTTCTCTGTTCTTCTCAGTTCTCTCCATTATTCACGTACCACCTGAAGCCAGTAGTAGCAATCACCTGAGCGCTCGGCTTAGAGATTCAAACATTGTGCACTTACTTCAATCAATAGTCAACATTCTCCTGGGGAGGAAAACTGGCATGGTGCTCTGGGAGCGCTGATAATTAATTATGCTGTCATGCATGTATCAAGCTTTGAGTGTAAGTGTGTGTGTGTGTGTGCCTGTGCAGGTGTTTGACAAGAGCACAGGATATGCCTCCACTTTTAGCATTAGCGCTTGCTCTAACAGGGAGGGTAAGGGTGTTTTCACACTTGGTCTCTTTCGGCCCTCTAAACAAACTCAGATCGATGACTCAGCATTTTTTTCTATAATGTAGTCTCCTCAATCCATTCTCAAATGTAATGAATAGCTCTATTTTCCTCATGAATGTGCACTAATTCACCCAGAAAACACATAGCAGCAGACACTTTGCTTCAAGTGAAAACTACCCAGAATTCATTGCAGTGGGGGTCTGAGAGTTCTAGAGGACCTGTTGTGAACAGAAAGAGGACTGGGGCCCAACAAATCAGACTGGACCAGAAGGAGAACCTGGTCCTCTTTGTAATTAACTCACAGTGTGAACACAAAAAGAACTGAGAACTTTTTCTGCTGGTCCACCTAAAGAGGACTGAGTTTTAAAACACAAGTTTAGCCCACCCACTCAAAACTCAAGGGTTACTTTTTCCGTGTTTGTTTACTTCTTCTTTTTCTTCCTTCTTCTCTTTTGAGGTTTTTGGCAGTTGGCGAACAACAAATTGTCGCATTACTGCCACCAGCTGGTGTCTGTGGCCACAACGTTTTCTGTAAAGACGTCACAGTTTCAATCAATGTGTGTCCACACGTATCCACACAAAACCACTGAAAACGCTGTAGTACATATACCAGGCGTGTGTGGACACACACCAAAAACAGAAAAGAAGATGTGTCATGTAAACAGAACGACTAAGATCTAAAGACGGAATAGTTATTGTAGTTATTATTAAAGGGCAGCATCCCTGACTGCGTAATCCTCTCATTCAAAGTCGTGATGTTGGGACACCCGCCATACTGCTTCGTGACTGATAAAAGTATTTTTTTATTTTGTTCACAACAGATACGTATGTGGGCTTGTAAAGAGTGTGGGACAAATATAGAGACAACATTCCATCTTCTAAAACACTACAGCTCAAGCACTAACATAGCATAAGAAATAGAAAACACACTCCACATGCTCTTGTGCATGTTTATACTGTATTTCCTGCTGTGCTTTGCAGAATGGGAGAGATGGCAGCCTCCAAGCTCTGGCAGTGTATGTTAATGAAGAGTAGCCTACAGTGTAAGCATTATTTTCGTTGAAGTCAACACTGAATATAGGGTTTCATATTAATACGGTTAGGTTATCTTGCCTTCTGTGCTCTTTGTTTTCTGTTTAGTTCTCAGTTATTTTGGCATTGTGGTTCTTCTTTAACAGCTGTCCTTCTGTGTTAGTTCTGTGCTGTGTTGCTGTCTCCTGACCTCCCTAATGTGTTCGTAGTATTTTCTTGTGTTTCCTCTTTTATTTTGATAGTCCTGTCCTCCTTGTGAGTTTACTTCCTCTTGTGTCCCTCCTCTGTGATTACCACATTGTGTTCACCTATGTCTCGTCATCCTTGTCTATTTAAGTCTGGTTAACCCCTTTGTTCTCGTCGGTTCGTCCTTCCCTTCCGCTTGGATCTCCTTGTTGAGTTTGGTTTGTTTTTGCATTTTTTCCTTTGTCTTTATTTTGTATTTTTTGTTTTGTACTTTAAGGACTTGGTTTTTGAGTTTCGACTCTGGCTTTTGAATAAAAGCTCACTTTCTGTTTCACCTTTTGCCTCTGCCTGCATTTGCACTTACAAATATCACAGTATATGAAAAACTATACAATATCGGTTATTACAGTTTTTCCTTTGAATGTATAGGTAAAATTGAAACTTGTCTTCCTCTTCACTGAGGCATTCAATCATGGTAAATCACATGTGTGTGTCATCTTCGCTCCCTCCTCTGCCCTTCCTCGCTCTCTCTCTTGAAAATAAAACAGATAAAGACTAGAAAGGAAATTAATATCATCTCAATATCATCTCTTTCCAGCAGAAAAAAAAATTTAAGTTAAGGTGTACTAATAGTATGGTGCATGTTTTGTATGAATTGTGTAGATTCAGTCAAAGCTTCTGTACGATTTGTTGTTTTGATGAGTGCAGAAATGGAAAAGATGGTCATTGGCATCTGTGTGATCAAACATCCAGATGCAGATGCTGATCAGGCACCCGTAGATATTGGCATCATCGTTGAAGGTGCAGGTGTTGCCGGTGCAGGTGTTGCCGGTGCTTGTGCCCTACTGTTTGGTATCATCTATGACCTGAACCTGAGCTACCCATCTGACCTCAGGTGCACAAATTTATTTAAAAGGTCCTTGGATGGAGCTTGATTCACGCATCCTTTCAGTGAACGTTCAGGGATTGAAAAACAAACTGCTGGACTGATTGCTGCCAATTGCAGCATTGTTGTTACCCTGTGTTATCCGAGAGGCTATTCAATGTGCCTAAAGATTTGTTTTTGTATTTGTTTGTGTGTTCTCTTCAGCTGAGTAGTTTTACCTGAAAAAGCCTGCACTGAAGGGCTGTTAACACTAAATAAAAGTGCTGTTCCGACAAATATTGCTTTTAAGAGCTTTTCTTATACACCATTAGGCATTCTTTGGACAAAATATAGTCATTTAAGACCAACTTACCTACATCGACTATTTAACAGAGGTATGAAGCCACTTGACATAACATTTAGGTAAATTTAACAGTGTAGAAGCAGTTGGTAAGAGCTCCATGTGTGCTTACAGTGCAAAAATATGGAACAGGTAATGAATGCAAAAAAGTTAACCATTTAAAAGGAAGCTTTTTTTATCCAATAGAAAATAAAAAAAAGAATGGTCAAGGAACGATGTTTTCAAACTCAAGACAGCATTATGTACATGTATACATTTTATTTAATACATATCTAACTAAAGTTTGTCTATACAAGCACCTAAACCACGGGTCGGCCACCTTCAGCATTAAAAGAGCCATTTGGGCCCATTTCCCACGTATAAAATAAACTCGAGCCATGAAAACCAGTAATGACCAGTAAATTGAAGATAACATTAAATATATCTTTTTTATATGCAGTATTAACAAAAAAATGCTGTTTTATGTTATTTTGATAAAAGTGAATTTCAGTGTGCCGTCATTAATTTTCAACCTGAATATGAAACACAACTACATTAGTCCAATTGAAAAATAGCTTTTAATTATTTCTTTCGCCTGGCTAATGTGATTTCTGCTCCTGAGGTTCAATGCATAGCGTATCAGGGCTGTAAGATGCCACTTTGATTTCGAGCTGTGAGGCTGGAGTAATGTTTACTTTTGATGTAGTTCATGACAGAAAAAAAGCTGCTTGTGCAAGTATGACATGTCCGGTGTTGCTTTTGTTACATACAGGATGCAACCGTGACCATATTCTGATAAAATATTAACACAAGTTTTAGTATAATGTCACAAGAGCACCTCAGTCTCCAAAGAAATGATTATTACACATGATAAAAATCTAAATGAATAAAGTAAAATACATTTAAATTAAATCGACATTATTTATTCACATTTATTTTTCCCCAAAATGAGATGGCCTTCTATAAGCCATGGGAACCACAGCAGAGGGATGAAAGAGCCGCATGCGCCTCTGAGGGTTGCCGGCCCCTGACCTAAACACTCACTTGGAGGACTGTGTTCGGAGGACTGAGAGCATTACTCTTTGCATATTGCTTCATTTGGCATTGTACTCTGAGGACTCCCAAATTGTTGGGAGCTAACACTCCCTTGTGAAAGCACAAACACATACTGTGTTGCTATGGTAATTGTTGTGCTGGAGTAAAATGATTGACAGGTAACAATAGCAGTTTAGACTCTAAAAAAAAAGGATTATCTATAGAAATTATATTACATTCCATACATTACACAACACGGCACACTGCAGATGCATTCAAAGGGCTGGATGCCCACTTCTTTTTGGCACCACGTTTTGCTTATTGTACAAAAAAAAAAATCTTCCTGTGGTATTAAGATTAACAAGGTTCTGGCCTACTGTGGGGATTAAAAGGATTATGTGGTATTCACAATACCTTGATGGATAAGACAGGCATCATAATAACCTTGTTGTTATGCATGAGTTTTGAAGAGGGTATTTTTTGATTCAAGGACATCATCTGGTTTTGAATTTGCTGCATTTGCATTAGCTGTCATAGGCAAAGCATTGTCTTCTTTGTTTCTATACATGCAGGAGCCTGTTGAGGGTGTTTCATGCTGAAACTCCAGTTCATTTTAGAAAAAAAATGCTTAGTTAGATGCAGAAAAATCCAGATTATATACAACTGATAATCCTAGAGGTTTATTACAGTTTTGCTTAACACTGACATATCTTTTACTGGATGATACTGAAGTCAAAACTGTCAGGAGTGGTACTCAGGACTCAGGCCCAGGCAGAGGGTTCAACAAACCAGGTGAGTTTTATTGTAAACAAATAACACCCAAATCCAGAAATATGAAACTAAACCAAGGAAAATAATTCAAACAAACTTACAAGAACCCAGGCAAACGCAAGGCAACCAAGGAGACGACAAAGTAACAGGACGATCTGGCACAGACAAAAGGGAACACAGGACTTAAATAGGCAAGGTAACAAGCCACAGGTGAAACACATAGTGCTGGGCAAACAATCACAAAAGGCGGGAACACAGGGAAAGTAAAACACATAGGGAGACAGGACTTTCAAAGTAAAACAGGAAACAAACCAATCAGGAACCTCTAAGGTTGAGAGATGAAGCTGATGTGTAATATCAAAACTGCAGTTTTCTTCTCAGCCTCTCGGGGGCTGATTTCAAAAGTGAGTCAATCCCCATAAACCTCTAAAAAAATGTGTGGTGCGTCTTGCTGGTCATTGTATGACACTGCTTGGCAGCAGCTTTAAGCAAGTTCCCTTCTGGGATTATTATAGTATTTCAAAATAAAAAAGTATAGGCGGAACTACTTTGAGTGACAGGCAGTTGCTAACTGACATCTTAAGCTTCCTGTTTCTGTGACTGGGTGCTGTAATGGACTTTTCGTTCATATGCTTGCTATAGTCAGAATATCACAGAACAGAATTTAGTACAGTACAAAGACTTTCCAGCGCTGATAGAACTCCTCGGGTGTCAAAAATCCTTCATCAGCTTCCCATTTAAATCTGGTGATGCCATAAAGGCAACACACACACACACACACAGAAACCTTGCACTGCATACTTGAAAAAGAAGGCCTTTCTTTCTGTATTTGTCACAGCTAATGCTCAGTAGAAATTTGAGTTGACATTATTTAAGTTAGCTTGCTGCTTTTTAATGAAACAAATTAAATGGCTGTCACAGTCAAAAAGGTAACAAATAAAGTATTGGTATTGCACTTTTTGTTTGCTTCTAGTAATTATGGCCGGTTAATTAAATGTGACAGGTGCGTACAACAGAATAACAAACCACAGGATTGATTAAAACCTTACATATTACATATGAGAGTTTATATATATTTAGGCAAATGGCCAGGAGATCAGATGGACCAATAGCCTCCTAGGTAGCTAATGTTCATTCTCTGGATTCAGTCATACATGTGCACATACATGTGGGCCCATAGGTCACAGTTTAGGGTTTGTCTGCCTCATGTGCTGATTGGTCCAAACCACTCTGACACAATCACACAGCCAGAGGACCAGCAAGACACATGGGGATGGTTGTGTTTTTATGATTCAGTGAAAATGACTTAACTTTATAAACAATTAAATATTTTCTATGTGTTAAATAGTGTTGAAAGTATGTGCATAATTTGTAGAGAATTGCTTAAAAGACACATGGTCCTTGTCTCTTATGTCTGTCCTATTCATTTCTATGTTTCTACCCGCGGATCCCCCGCCGCCACCACATAAGGCTGCTCCCCAGACATCGGCGCCCCAGCCTTTGATATGAGGCAATATCCATCAAAAACAAATAATATCTGCTCTCCTAACTGTTTTCACTCAATTCAGTTTTTCAGGGACAAGTGTAGGAAAGCAGGAGGAGAGTGATGCAAACAGGAGCAACGCGGTGGCAGAAAGTGTCTGTCATCAAGTACCCTCTGCACCAGTCTCCAAGGACTTTGCTGGGGGAGACAGGGCGTGTTAGGTCCGTCGCAAAGTAAAGATGGCCGATTCAGAAACAGCTCTGGCCAGTGAGAGGTTGCCGAGGTTGTGTGTGTGTATGTGTGGATCAGAGGAAATAATTACCATGCCTCTGGACACCCATGCACCTCACCTGACATTTATTAATATCCGTGGGGAAAAGCTGAATATCTTAGTATTATGCAACACGAGTTCAACAGCACAGCATACTGCATTTTAGAAAAATGATGCTAATTCACCAATTTAAAAGAGCGTTAAAAGAGTTTAACTAGTTTAAAAGAGTTTTAACTACTTAAAAAACATCTGAAAAGCGTCCTGCCAGAAAGAAGTTGGAAAGAACCATAAATGGCTAGAAACAGTTGACATTCACAGCAACGATCTGATTTTAACTGGAATAAAGTCATATTCTGTGTATAACCGAACCATAGTTGATTGAACACATGTGGAATATGCTAAACTTAGAGGCATCATTACTGCATGTAAACACCTTAATTGCTGTATAGCATTTTCACAGCATTTTACAGCAGTTTCCAGCAGCTTGTTTGCCTATCGCCATGTGGCAATTGTCTGTCTGTCCTAAGTTGAAAAAGTTATCAGACATTAAAAAATACAATGCTATGATCAGCACCTCTGCGCTGTCTTTCAGTCCAGCCTTGTCCAGCCACCGGTAGGATCTTCCAGTGTCAGCCGCTTCTTCTGCCCATCGGTACGCGCCATGCTGTGTTTTATCTTTCCGCCATAGACCCCTGCTTGTCCTCTTGCTGCTGTTCTGGCTTGGGTTTCTGCTAGGTATAATTATAATGATGCCCTCTTCTTGTGTTGTTTCATCCAAAGATTGTGTCCCTGAGACTTACTAGTCCACAGCCTCCTTCATGCTTAGCTTTCAGCCTATGTTCAGCTTCTCCATGCATTTTTAGGAGCTTCCCCGTCTAGATGTCTGCGGCCATCTTGAAAACAGCTGACTCAAAGTCCACATACAATGCGTCACCTGGTGGAATCTGGAAAATTTTTCAAACTACAAATTGTACTTCTGTATGTGCTTTATAGCTAATTGAAGGACTTATGCAAGGAGAACACAGGGAGGCTTTGAGCTACACATTGACAGGAGAGTGCTGGATACAAACATCATTATCCTCACAGCACAATGGAAAAAAACAACACTCTATCCAACACAGAGAGGATGTGGAGGACCTTGTTCCCTGAGGCCAACCATGGGCACACAAGCATTTCACTATGCATTGTACTACATACAACTGTGTTCCTTACAAATAAAATTTGATTTTGATTTGATCAGTTTTCTTAACCTGATTTGTCCTGTACTTACAGGGTCAAGGAAGGCCTGTCCTCGCCGTCAATGGGCAAGTATGAACTGGACAGACAAAGAACACTGAAAGATGATGTGTTTTGTGTTACTATGATTTATTACTATTATGTTATTGTTTGAAAACTTACAATGTGTACTGTCCTGTCTACACGTGTTGTGCTGAACAGCGTTAGCATAGACTTAACAGCAAGCCAAACTCCTTTTCAAGAGCCAGGAAGACCAGCACACTTGCTCCTTTATTTTTCTTGATGAGGTCAGCAACATTGAATTGGAGTAAAACTGAATAAAAACAGAAAACAGAAATCTTACTAAACATATCATAAACTGACATCGTTTAGCATTCAAACTAACGCACTTGACAGGTAACGTCATGCAACTGACAGGAATACATTCGTTTAAGACATTCAAAACGTCATAAAAGTTAACAAACTCTTTGTATCCAAGTCATCAACACACAAAGATCGCATAACACTCAGTCATTGCTTTCTGAAGGGTAGCTTGAAACTGTTCACTTTACTTTAGAACACGGGGAAATGTGTGGAGAATTAGCGTCATGCTAGCGTTCCTACTGAGCATTTTCCTTGAAACCACCGAAGAAGAATTACTTCCGTTTCCCACAAGACCTTCAAAATAAAAGCCTTACATAGAAAAATTCTGTATAATAACATAACAAACTTAGGCAAACAATCTTGAGCAACACACTCCCCGCCTGGCATTTAATGCCACTAAAGATTCAACAGTCCCCGCTTGACCCCTGACCTTCTTTTGGCAAGAGCAAGACAACGTCTGTAACAGGTCTGAGGAATGTCTTTACTTTCTCTTGTGATGCAGTCTTTATCTCGATCTTTCTGACCTTTCCATCATTGCTTGGAAAGGTGGCAGCAACCAGACCCATAGGCCACACATTGCGAGGAGATTGAGCATCTTTCAGTAAAACCACATCTCCCACTTGTAGGTCCCGTGTCTCTGTGCGCCACTTGCGCCTTGGTTGAAGAGTGTGAAGGTATTCTTTTCTCCATTGTGTCCAGAACTCATTGGCCAGAGCCTGCACTTGTCTCCATTGACACTTAAACAAGTCCTTTTCAGTGAAGGTGCCAGCTGGAGCAGGTAAACCTGGTTTCTGGGTTAAGAGCATAGCAGGAGTCAGCAGCACAGGTGACGAGGGGTCAGAGAAGACTGGAACTAATGGCCTTGCATTTATTATGGCACTCACTTCTGCCATCAAGGTGCACAGCACTTCGTGTGTGAGCTGATTCTGCTTTCTTTGCAGGAGCATGGAGTCAAGGATTCTGCGGGCCACGCCAATCATGCGCTCCCACACACCTCCCATGTGAGAGGCATGGGGCGGGTTGAACTCCCACACACAGCCATTTTCATGAAGATACTTTAGAGTACTGACGTGGTTTGGGTTGTCTGGTTTTAAGCCTAGCTCCATACTAGCCCCGACAAAGTTTGTGCCTCTGTCAGATCTCAGCTGCTTTACTGGCCCTCTCAAGGCAAAAAATCTTCTTAAAGCATTTATGCAGCTAGGTGAGTCCATGCTTTCAATGAGCTCAATATGTATAGCCCTTGTGCTCATGCATGTGAAGAGTATAGCCCACCGCTTGCTATGAGCCGCCCCACCTCTAGTTCGACGGGTGACCACATACCACGGACCGAACACATCTAGCCCCACGCATGTGAATGGGGGGGATGGAGTCAGACGTTCTGGCGGGAGGTCAGACATCTTCTGGACCTGAAGCTTTCCCCTCAGCTTACGGCAGATAACGCAGCGGTGTATAACTGAGCCAATCAATCTCTTGCCTGTAATGACCCACAGTCCAGCAGCCCTCACAGCTCCCTCTGTGAAGTGTCGGCCTTGATGCTGCACTTTTGCGTGGTGGTGGCTCACCAATAATGTTGTGACATGACATCTGGGTAGAATGATAGGATTTCTCACCTCTGTCTCAACAGGTGCATGTTTCAGGCGCCCACCAATCCGCAACAGGCCGTCACTCATAACTGGGTCGAGGCTCAGGATTGAGCTTGTTTTTGGAATGTTTCTGTTTTCTTGTAGTGCTGCATACTCGTATGGATAGGTGTCTCTCTGCACGGATCTCAGTATCACTCGCCTTGCCGCTTCCAGCTCCGCTGGCGTGTGTAGTTGCTCACACCTGTGCCATCCTTTGCATGTGTTTACGCCACCTGACTTAAAGGAAGAGGCTTGATGGACCAGGAAAGCAACTGCCCTCTGCAGTGACTCCCATGTTGAGAAATGTTTAAAGCGATTAGAGGTGAGTTTACCTTCACTTAGATGAGTGGCAAATGTGGTCACCTGAGGTCTCACATCTTTGTCCGTCTCAGGGTCCACCAACTGGAATAACTCACATGTTTCAGGCTGGTGTAGCTTGTAGAGGAACTCTGGTCCTGTGAACAGCATGCTGTTGGTGAGCTGCGATGCAGGCACAGATCTAGTGGCTAGATCAGCTGGGTTTTGATCTGTAGGCACGTAGCGCCACTGTTGTGGAGAGGTTGTTTGTCGTATGCGGTGAACACGGTTGTGCACATACACAAAAAAACGCTTGGACTCATTATGTACATATCCCAGGACAACTTTGCTGTCACAGTAAAATGTTACAGAATCTGGCTTGTGGTCAAGTTCTTCCAGGATAAGTTCTGCCATTTCTACTGCTAGCACAGCCCCGCATAGCTCAAGACGAGGGATGGTTGGCTCAGGCTGGGGAGCTAGCTTTGCTTTTCCGAGCACAAAGCCCACTCTGCACTGGCCATCAGCTGTTACTGTTCTGAGGTAAGCCACTGCCCCAATGGCCCAGTTGGAGGCATCTGAAAAAAGACAGAGTTCAGTATATGTGGTGTTAGAGAGAGATGTCTGCTGCATGTATGCACGAGGAAGATGGAGACTGCTTAGATCTTGTAGGGACTTTTTCCATGTTTCCCACTTGTTTCTCTTGTCTCCTGGAAGTTCAGCATCCCAGTCGTGGACATCTGTAGTGAGTTCTCTCAGCAGCGCACGTCCTTTGATTGTCACTGGAGCTGCAAGGCCCAGAGGATCAAAAAGACTATTGACTGTGGATAAGACCCCGCGGCGTGTGTATGGTTTGTCGCTGACAGCCACTTTGAATGTGAAAGTGTCCTTGTGAATATCCCAGCACAGGCCAAGACTTCTTTGCACTGGCAGCGTTTCACTCTCGAGACCTAAATCTTTTAGGCCTGCTGCTAGGTCATCTGCTGGGAAGGCTTTCATCACTGCAACACAGTTTGAGGCAATCTTGTGCAATTTAAGATTTGACTCTGCCAGTGATGCTTGGGTGCGTTTCAGTAGGTCAATGGCCTCGGATGCTGTTGGCACTGAGATGAGCCCGTCATCCACATAAAAATGTCTTTCTACAAAGTGGCGTGAGTCAGGCCCATACTTTTGCTCACCTTCCTGCGCAGCTCTTCGAAGCCCATATGTTGCCACAGCAAGGGAGGGGCTGTTCCCGAACACGTGCACACACATACGGTACTCAGCTACTTCCTTCGTCAGATCATTATCTTTGTGCCAAAGGAATCTCAAAAAGTCTTTGTGGTCTTCTCTCACAAAGAAGCCATAGAACATTTGCTGGATGTCGGCTGTCAGAGCAATAGGCTCTTTCCTAAATCTGAGCAATACTCCTAAGAGTGAGTTGTTCAAGTCAGGACCAGAGAGCAAAACACTGTTGAGTGAGTGGCCACTTTCTTGTGCACTTGAATCAAACACAACTCTGATCTGACCTGGTTTTTGGGGATGGTACACTCCGAAAATGGGCAGATACCAGCATTCTGTGTTCTCAAGGAGAGGGGGGGCGCTTTCAGCATGTCCATTTTCAAAGAGCTTCTCCATAAAGCTAACAAATTGTTCCTTCATCTCAAGATTTTTGTTCAGTGTACGCCGCAGGGAGTTGAGACGAGAGAGGGCCTGTGCACGGTTATTTGGGAGGCGTGGCCTGGGTGATCTGAATGGCAAGGGTGCAATCCAGCTGTTTTGCTCACTTCTTTTAAACCCTGTGTGCATGATTTCCAGGAATGTCTCATCCTCAAAAGACAAAGCAGGTTTATTGTCATTTGCAGTTCTTGTGAACACATTCAGTCCAAGTTTGTCTTCAGCATACAGGCTGACTGCGACATGGTTGGAGGAGTCAGACTTTTGCTCCCCGCCATAGCTTGCCTTATCTTTAACATGGATAGATTTCTGACAGGGTGTCATGAGAGATGGACGTCCGTTCTGGAGGATATTTGTTTTATACACAGATATTGTGGGCTTGTGGGCTCTGTCTATGCAAACTTCCCCCACTATGACCCACCCCAAGTCTAGGCGCTGGGCGAAGGGTGCGTCGTGAGGTCCATTAATCTGTTTAGTCTGTCACTTGTGTACACGGATAATATCTCTCCCTAACAAAATGAGAATCTGTGCCTCAGGATCGAGCTTCGGGATGTGAGGGGCTACAGATTTCAGATGGGCATGAAAAAGGGCGACCTCTGGTGAGGGAATTTCTGACCTGTTGCTTATGATCTCGTTGCACTCAATGAGTGGGGGCAAATCCAGGCGCACCCGGCCATCAATGGCTTCAACCTGGAAACCGACTGCCTTTCTCCCGACCATTTCAGTGGTGCCAGAACATGTCTTCATCATGTATGGTGCACAGCTGCCGTGGATGTTGAACAGCTGGAAAAACTCAGACCTAACCAGCGAGCGGTTGCTCTGGTCGTCCAGGAGGGCATACATTTTCACAGCACGCTCTCTTTCACCTCGGGGAAAGACCTGTACAAGGCATATCTTTGCACAGGAACGAGTCAGGAGGCCATCTCCGCAGACCTCAGTGCACCTTGAAGTTACCTCTGCAGGAGAGCTATGCTGGTGCGTTATGTGTGGCTCCACCACAGGGGATGCAGCCGGTGAGAGGGTGATGTCTGGGTGCAAAGCTGTGCAATGATCATCGCTCTCACATTCGTTGCAGTTTAACCTGACTGCACACTCCTTTGCCATGTGAGTAGGAGAGCAGCACCTGAAACATCTTCTATATTCTTTCAGCAGTTTCTTGCGCTCAGAGAGTGGCTTCACTCTGAAACCTCTGCATTTGATCAGAGGATGTGGCTTGTTGTGAAGGGGACAATTTTTTGCTGGATCACTTACTTCTGTCTCTGCTCTTTGAGTAGTGTTCAAATCAGCTCTTGCTGCAACATCAGTCTTGTGAACAGATATGGCAGTCCTAACACCCTCGTGCTTTGTTGGAGCTCTTTCGTTGCGCTGATGGAAATGGCTATTGCTGGGCAGGATAAAGCTGGGGTCATTTCTGGCCTTTGCTTCACACCGTACAAAATCCGCAAAGAAGGCAAATGGGGGGTAGGACACTTTGTATTGCTCTTTATATCGTGAACCAGTGGACAACCATTTCTCTTGCAGGTTCTGTGGCAGCTTCTCAACTATGGGATTGATGCCCCTGGGTGTGTCAAGATAACTGAGGCCCGGTAAGTATCCGTCTGCTTTCGCTGAGAGTATCTCTAGAAGCAAGTCACTTAACTGTCTCAGCTTTACATTCTCTTTTGAGTTCAAGCGAGGAAATTCATCTAACCGCTTGAATAGAGCGCTCTCTATCACTTCGGGGGTGGCATAACACTCTTGAAGCCTTGTCCAGGACAAACAAAGTGCTGCTTTGGGGTCAGAAACATAGGCAGCTCGAATCCTCTTAACATGGTCAGAGGACTCCTTTCCTAACCATTTAATGAGCAGGTCTAGCTGTTCACTATCACTTAAATCTAGGCCTCTTGTAGCATTAAAGAAAGAGGACTCCCAAGCTCTGAAGCTTTCAGGCCGGTCATCAAACTTAGTTAACCCTACACTTACTAGCTCTCTACGGGCCAAATACTTTGCAAAGTCTATCATGTCAGGGGGCTGAGTGACAGGAGGCCTCTGTGTATCTGGCCTGGGAGGTGTATAGCCTGAGTGTTTCTCATACCTGTATGGAGGGTAGCTGTGCTGATGAGGGGCTTTTGGGGGAGAGTGAGAATACAAGGTAGGATGCCAGGGCATAGAGGGCAACTGTTCAGGTGCGGGCAAGTATTCATTGTGTTGTATGGCTGAATATACTGAGTGAGAATCCTGGGGGGAATAATGGCTTAACACAGGGTTCACCTGTCTTGATGCGGGAGAGTTCTTTATGTGAAGAGGGGGTGCTGAATCAATGCAGGTAGGAGGTGGTGAGTCTGGAGGGGCTGCGCTGGTGTGTGCTTGTTGCTCCACATATGCCTCTGTCCGCCGGTGTACTTCCTGAGGTGTAGGTCCTGGTCCTCACATTCCATTTCTGCTGCTGCTTCCAAAACTTCAGCCTCTGCGTCAGCAGCTGCCACTGCTTTTTCCATTTCGAGAGCTTGTAGATTAGCCTCCAGTGTAGCCTTTTCCAGATCTAATCTGGCCTTCTGCTTCTTTAGTTCAAGTTCCTTCTGCATGAACGCGGCTCTGGCACGTGCGGCTTCGGCTGCTGCTCTAGCTTTCGCTGCTGCTCCTGCCACCGAGGCAGATGAGTGGTTCGAGCCAGACACTGATGGCGCAGTTTTGTCTTTAGTTGTTGCTTGGTTCTCCATAGTTGCGCTACAAATCCCTCTGACTCAATGACTTTTTACTGTACTGTCCTGTCTACACGTGTTGTGCTGAACAGCGTTAGCATAGACTTAACAGCAAGCCAAACTCCTTTTCAAGAGCCAGGAAGACCAGCACACTTGCTCCTTTATTTTTCTTGATGAGGTCAGCAACATTGAATTGGAGTAAAACTGAATAAAAACAGAAAACAGAAATCTTACTAAACATATCATAAACTGACATCGTTTAGCATTCAAACTAACGCACTTGACAGGTAACGTCATGCAACTGACAGGAATACATTCGTTTAAGACATTCAAAACGTCATAAAAGTTAACAAACTCTTTGTATCCAAGTCATCAACACACAAAGATCGCATAACACTCACAGTCATTGCTTTCTGAAGGGTAGCTTGAAACTGTTCACTTTACTTTAGAACACGGGGAAATGTGTGGAGAATTAGCGTCATGCTAGCGTTCCTACTGAGCATTTTCCTTGAAACCACCGAAGAAGAATTACTTCCGTTTCCCACAAGACCTTCAAAATAAAAGCCTTACATAGAAAAATTCTGTATAATAACATAACAAACTTAGGCAAACAATCTTGAGCAACACACAATGCATGGTGGCAAAGTGCATTCTGGGTATTGAAGTTGTCTTACTTCTTTTGCAGAAGGACAAATTAATACGACATAATAGCACTCAAGGTTGATAACAAGTCCATCTTTTCAGAGAACCTCTACCAAACATGGACTATAAAAATTGCATCTTAAGCTAACAAAAAAATATGCTTGGAATGAATACTGTTACTTTGTCTTTTACTGTTTATATTTTTACAGTGTGTTACATTAAGACCTTTCATATGTCAGACTGTATGTAAAGCTGTCACACACTGCCTTGTGAACACTGAATTGTTTTTTTTCCTGCTTCAGATTTCAGCGATGACACACAGCATTACTCAGCCTTCGTGCAGAATGTTCTGATCCCTATTTGCTCTGACATATACCGTGGCATTATGAAACACCGCCAGCCTTGTGCCATTGCGCCAACATATCTGTGTTGCTTCGCCCAAACACTTAGCTGGCAAGCTTAGCAATGATTCACAAGCAAGATTTAACAAAAACTGCAATTAAGGACATTTTGGTGGCAGCTAAGTTATTTAATTACACCACAATGCACTTTAACCTGATATGATTAAGCCTAAGAACACTGATACAGTATGTTTCCAATAATACTTACACCTTTTACATTTTATACTGTGTTACAAAATATTTTGAAAAGGATATTTTCACAAAATTTTTTTACACTGACATTGTTGCTATAGTTTGGTTGTATTTTCTGTGTTTATTTTGGGTGTCATGACGTATGTGTCCACACAGTCAAGGTTCTTGACAGTTGCAGATGGCGGACACAAGTGCAGGACAGCAGGCAGTTAAAGCTTAACAAAAATCTTTATTCTCACAGACGAGCATCTGTAGCCTACAGCAGTTACCAAAAACAAAGCTTGGCATAGGGTCCACAAATGAAGGCTGGCATAGAGTTCAAAGTCCGTTCACAATAATCAAAGTTTACAAAGCGCATGGAGCATAGAGTTTCTCTCAGTGGTGCATCGTGGGAGTCGGAGTCTGTTGCTGAACGAGCTCCTGCAGCTGGTCAGTACGTTGTGGAGAGGGTGAGAGGGACAGTCCAGTCTTTATTTTAGATAACATCCTCCTCTTACACACCTCTGTCAGAGAGTCCCAAAACATGGCCGGCCTTCCTGATGATTCTGATGAGTCTGTTGATGTCCCTGCCTCTCAGACTGCTGCCCCAGCAGACAACAGCATACATGATGGCACTGGCCACCACAGACTCATAGAACATCCTCAGCATCGTCCTGCAGATGTTGAAGGACCTCAGCTGCCTCAGAGAGTATAGAGACTCTGGCCCTTCCTGTAAACAGCATCCACATTCTTGCATCAGTCCAGTTTTTTGGTCCAAGTACATTCCCAGGTATATGTACTCCTCCACCACCTCCACAATGACCCCTCTGATGCTGGTAGGGGTCACTGTAGCCTTCATCCTCCTCTGCTCCACCACCAGTTCCTTGACGAGATGTATTCAATAACTTCTGTAAAGCGCTTTGTGATACAAAGGTTTTGTATGCCACATACAGAAGTATTCAGACCCCCTTAAATGTTTCACTCTTAGTTATATTGCAGCCATTTGCTAAAATTATTTAAGCTCTTTTTTTCCTCATTAATGTCCATACAGCACATAAAAATACAAAATGGTTGAAATGTTTGCAGATGTATTAAAAAAGAAAAAGTGAAATGTGACATGGTCCTAAGTATCAGAGCCTTTGCTGTGACTCATATATTGAACTCAGGTGCGTCCATTTCTTCTGATCATCCTTCAGATGGTTCTACACCTTCATCTGAGTCCAGCTGTGTTTGATGATACTGATTGGACTTGATCAGGAAAGACACACACATGTCTGTATAAGACCTTACAGCTCACAGTGCATGTTAGAGCACATGAGGATCATGAGGTCACAGGAACTGACTGAAAATGATTTTAGTAAATGGCTGAGTAAATATAACAAAGAGTGAAAAATTTAAAGGGGTCTGAATAATTTCTGTACCCACTGTAAATAAAGTTTGATTGATAGCTATAAAAGGTGTATGGTAGAGTTTGGGTTTGAAAGGGTTTGTTATTTTTTGTTACTGTTGGGTGGTGTGATGAGGTAGGGTGCAAACACAAAACACACCATTTTGTTTAAAAAAAACACACACACACAAACTACCGAACAAACCAGAGATGACACTAACAAAGAACATTCGATAGAGTCTCAGGCAGTACACCCAGGAACACAAAGGAGAAACTGGTAACAAGTAACAACAACAGACTCACAAAACACTGGGGAGGCACATAAACTAAATCCACCAAGTAAGGGTAGCAAGACACAGGGAACAATGAGGCAGGGCAACCAATCGCAGATAGTGAAATGACAGGAGGCATAAGAAAAGATGACTACCAAAATAAAAGCGCAAATGCAAAGAACACATGGAATCACATGTCGACCCAAAACAGGAAGTTAAGCAAGGTATTTCAAAATAAAACCAGGAACAAGAAATGAGGAAACACTTCAACAAAATTATCTCTTTTGCAGATTATTAACATTTTTTTCTGCTATGATAAGGGTCAAGATCATTATGACACCTTAATGGTGCCTGCACCCACGTCACACATGTCTATCTAGCAGGAGGTTGTTCTCTCTATATGGAGGAAGAAGTATCTCCAACTCTGATATGGGAGGACCTATCAGAACACATGTTTGCTGGGACATAGCCAGACCAATCAAGACATTTCCACTCTATGCCTTCTGTCTCTATGACAGCCGTCGCCACCTGTCACTCCCCATTGCACAAGTGTTTGAGGCAGAGGCCTCAGCTGTTGGACTCACTTCTCATCTCATTCCATCTATTAAAGCCTCCTGTTCTCACCTGATGCCCCGCTGAAAGA
Source organism: Parambassis ranga (assembly GCF_900634625.1). Lineage (NCBI taxonomy): Eukaryota > Metazoa > Chordata > Actinopteri > Ambassidae > Parambassis > Parambassis ranga. The sequence goes on from NC_041037.1 coordinate 18,831,341, forward strand.
CGCCGAAGGACTGATCGCAATTACTCTTCAGTCTGCCAGGCCTGTCAAAGGCAACAGCCACAACTCCTCACCCAGTCACCATCACTCACATTCAAGCACACACAAACAATGCCTTACGTGCAAAGGTGCACATGTTCACACACACACAAGCACATGTTTGGCCTAGCACAGTGACAGTAATGTCAGTAATGTTGCTATGACAACTCAAAAAAGATCTTCCAGAACATACAAATACAAAAAAATAAATCAAATAAAAATACATAGAAAATACACAAATGTCACATAGATTTGATTTAAAGAACATGAATAATAGTGAGCTCTGTTTTGGCTCTAAATAAATGAATCCATTACCATTTATTTTTATCTTAAAAACTTTACTTAAGTTAACTTTAGGATTTTAGTTGCATATTTATACAAGGTGTTATGGTGTTTGAGCTAACTGTGAGGGAAAAGGGCGATAACCATCCAGATTTTCAGTTAGTGAACAAGGTCTGTGTCAGGGTGTGTAGATGGAGAGGACTTAGGTGCAGGCAGACAGGTACGGTTCCCAAAAGGTTTATTCCAAAATGCGTAAAACACAAAAAACTGCTATAATGCAAAAAAAAAAAGGGCTGACAAACAAGGTTACAGACACGGTTAAAGACACAATGACCAGGACAAGGAGGAGCATAGGACTTACAGGAGGATAACAAGACACAGGTGAGACACATTAGGGTAGGACAGGTAATCTCAAAGGAAGTAAAACACACAGGAATACAGGAGAGAACATGGATTTTCAAAATAAAACGGGAAACAAAAGACAATTATAAACACACAAATCACAGAATCATAACAGTTTAACCCAAACGCAGACCACAGCCAGAACTGGATAACCAGGCTACACAGCGGAGAGGGTAATGAAACACAGCTTGTACCTATAAGTGTGGAGCAGCCAATCACAGAAAAGGGGGAAAAATTGGTGATATATAGGGAAACTAGAGTAGCAAAATAAAACAGTAAGTGGAAGACAGTTATGATGATAATTGATGTAACCATTTTAATTAAATAATAGATCATAAAACTATCAAAATAGGAGAAACGAGAGCTCAGCAGAAGACAGTTTGAAATGGAATAGATCATTTAAAAAAAGCTGTAAAAAATGCATGTAGGGAATAAGCACAGCATTGCTAAGTGACGGGTCCAGCCGTCTTCACCACATGTCATGTGTCCTTTCCTGTCAATCACGTATTGATCGTTCAACATTTTCAAAGAGGCCTGGAGATGTCTGCTTCTCTGCCATCATTATGAACTTGCTTTTATGGCTGTCATTACATCAATGTGGAGACTGGTACTTACAAGAGACAATTCAATTCTCTCTAGGCCCTTTCATGCAAGCTAAGTCCACTAAAAAACAGGTGCCATATCGCAGGCTAGCAGCTGAGAGATAACACTGGAAAATATAAGTGGCTGCATTCAGAAACCGTTTTTATTAGAGTCAAAACAGAGGGTCAGGCAATGGATGGAATCCTTGAGAGATGGTGAGCCTACCCCAGCTAGCAGGTAAGAGGCGGGGTACACCCTGGACAGGTCACCAGTCCATCACAGGACAACACAGAGATGAACAACCATTCACACTCACACCTACAGGCAATTCAGAGTTTTGAAGTGGACTGTAAAAAACCTATGCTAATATCATGATATCAATTGATACCAAAGATGGTTTAGGACACTTCAATGCTAGAGGTTGGCATGGATGAAATTAAACTGTAAAAGACAATTTGCTAACTGTAAAATCGATTGATATCTAGAACATCTTAATGCTACAAGTTAGCAAGCTAGCATAAGTTACTCATAAGAGAAGTTAAAGGTTGTGTGTTTTAACTCTAAACATGTGTTTAAAGTTAAAACATACGTTTTAGACTAGTATTAAAAGCACACTGTAAAAAAAACTATGCTAACATCGTGATATGGATGATACCCAAGATGGTTTTTAGGACATGGTAGAAATTGGCATGGAGGATAATAAATTAAATAAAATCACAAAAGGCACAGTAGAGATTTAATTGCATGTCAAGATGCTGACAAAGACTAATATCAAAAATGGTTGAGAACATTTGTTCTATAAAGTTGTTTTTACATTTCTCTCTCTCTCTCTCTCTCTCTCTCTCTCCTGATCACACATGACTCCTTGACTACCCTCATGTAGCTTAGTGAAGATGTTGCAGGAATATTACTAGCATCATATCATGTATATAAATGTGTCTCTTCTAGGTCAATGGGTCCTTGATTAGCTTGACTGATTGTATGTGATGGTGGGGTGATGAGATTTTGAGTGAGACTGAATTGAATTGACATCTTTGTGGATGAAGGTGGTGTTTGTTGGCAACCTCCAAGGAAAAGGTCCATGTGAGTCTTGTGTCAGTGAGTCTTTTCACTGTGTTTCCTATGTTCAAACATATATAATAGATGAAGTGAAGCTGAATGCTAAAGATAGGATAAACTTTAATATTCTAAGCTTTAAAAATGTGCAGAACATCACTGTCATAAAATGAAAAATCAAATTACTGAAATAAACGGCGCTCATACAAAATTGTAAAATTGCATAAAAAGTGCAAATTACTTTAAAATGCATCAAGAAAAAAAGTAACCACATAGTTGCATGATTCTGGGGCCTTAAGCAGCCACTTGATTTATGTGTTGGGTCAGTAACTTGGCATATGTTCTGAATCTGTGTTGAAATATTTGTGTTGTGTGTTGGTAAGAAAAAGTCGGGAAACTGCAAGCAAATGTATGCAAATGTAACACACACAAAAAGAAGTCTGTGTGGGCAAATAGCCTCTTCATCCCTGCTTATGCACACAACCTGTTCCAGCTGTAAATATAATCTAGCAAGCTACACCCTGTGCCCTACAGTCCCTTTATAATTGGAGCGATGGGAGATACTAGAATAGAAAAAGCGTCTGCGTTCCCAGTCTGCCTTACCGGTGTGAAGTTTTTGTGCATTATGCTAAATTTGCATGGTCTCCTGTACGAAAACAATAGGTGCACTATGGGTGAGGATACACTTTTTAGCAGATGTCTTCAGCAGGCCCAGCCCACCCCACCAGCCCACCCCCCACCTCGTTTTCATGGTTATTGAATCTACCGTCTTTGCCATTTTGATTCAATTATCCTCGTCTGCCCTACTACAGGTTCCCGTTTCTATATATAAAACAACACATACTTCTTGTCTCTTCCACTTTGACACTAGCCAGACTGACAATTCTTGCTTGAAATATTTTATTTTCTCTCTTTTAAAATCCATATTGCATGACCGGAATAAATGGATCTATACGAGGTGCCAATAAGTAGTAAAAATACTAGGAAGTATCCAGAAGATTGAGCTTTTGTTTCAATTCTATTTCATAGCATCTTTAACTGACTCCTGCAGATGGATGGCAGGTAAAGGAGAAGAAGAAGGGTTGGGGGTTGGGGGGGGGCATGAAGGAGAGAGAGAGCGAGGAGAGGAATAAACATGCAGCATGCATCATACATGGCAGGTCACAGCATATTGCTGCTATTAGGAAAGCTAAAAGTGGGTCAGACGACCGGCCTGTAGGGTCAACGTGCGAGCAGTAGCCACAGAGACCTGCAGAAAGATACAGAGAGAGATGTCATGAAATACTGGATACAGGATAATACACAGGAAGTCAGCCAGATGAGAAGGCTGCAGGAAGTCATCTTAAAATGCTCCTCCCCTGCCTTTCAACAATAAGACAAATGCACAGATCCTCTGAGGGGCCCCTACTGAACATGTAAGGGTGGTCTGACATTGATAATGTTTATGAGGTGACTAAACACAGAATGTCACATCACTTAAAGAGGGAACACCTTGAACTAAATCAGAAATTGTTCTCAGGAAAAAATAACCTGCTAATCAAGTGTTGTTCTGCATTTTAATTTTGTCCTGGGGTGTTTTTCCTGTCTGCTCTTGATTTGATTTTTGTTTTTTTTTTTTTGCACCATGCTAATCTGCACTGCTTTTTTATTTATCTTATTACTCTTTCTCTTAATTTCATCATGAGCACAACGTTAATCGAATTTAAAACATATATATGGCAATGTTTTTTTCTCTTACACATCATACAACTAAGACTTTAATAATCCTAGTCCTGTGTGTGAATATTTAGTGCCCCCTTGTGGTCGCATCTATGTACTGCATGCTGAAATAAGTTGTTTTGGTTGGGACATCACCACGGCAGTGCAAGCTTTTAAAGTAAAAGGTGATAGATAAACTCACTTAACTATGGTCAAACCAACAGTGACATGGATGAGGATATGTTTTGAAATCACAAAACCTGGAGCGAGACCTAGTTTGTGAGACAAGTGGGCCTATTCTGGAAAACAGCCCAGGGATGGGAGATAGATGGAGCAGATTGATGATGGTAAAGAACTTCTAGGGGTCCATGTTGGAGGCTGGTGGCAAAGGCCAATGAAGACAGAGGTCCCCTGGATGGAGGTCGGGCTTGAGGTTGGGCCGATAGATAGATTAAAAGCAGTGATTGAAACCTACAGGAAGGGCACCAGGCAATGGAGCTAGCTGTGGAGCAGAGAAGTCTGCAGAGTCCTAGACCTAACCCTCCATTTGCCCCGTGCAGGGTCACAGGATAACTAGAGCCTATCCTACCAATCAACGATCTGTTCATAGACTAACCTTCGGTTAATCAACCTGGACAATTAACATGGACGTCTTGTATATGTTGAAGAAAGCTGGAGTCCCTGGAGAACACAACCGAACTTGTTACTCAAACAGGAGAACATGGTACATTGATTGTGGGCTATTTTCTTTGGCCCAGATATCCTCTAGTCTATTTTTAGCAGTGTGATCATGTCAAAATAAATGACAGTTTGAACATAACATTGGAAGGAATATGCCACCCAGTGCAACAGCGTGACTCAGTCATGTAGCTCTATAGGGGCATATTCATCCAATCTTTTGAAAAAAAAAATATAATCAAATAAATAATCACATTTTTGTATTTTTAGAATTTTAAAACCCACTGCTAACTCACAATGGCATCTCTTCTCATGTCTTTGGTTAACATTCCAGCTGCTTTTGACTCTTAAAATGTTAAAACAAGAACAATCTTGACAGCTGTCAAATTCCATTTCTAGAAATGTCATTCCTGTCCACTGCGCTGATAAACAAAGATTATTTGTTGGCTTCCAGGGCATCCTAGTGCTGCGTTTGTGTCGGGCAACGAAGAATATACCAGCAGTCCTGTAGTGACGGGTCCTGCCCCACCTCTTTTTGTCACTTGTCATCCATCTCTGTCCGCTTTCCACATCATTGAAAACCACCCAACAAGAGTACCGGTAGTCTAACTGCTGGAAAAGGATTCACAATAATGTGCACTATGACTTTTACACTGCACAAATTCAATGTAGGGACCAATGCCACTGCCCTAAGGTCAATAGAGCATCGTCCAAGTAAATGTCATCTGCATTACTATTTGATTTGGTAATAACCAGAAAACAACCCTCCTTCCTGAAACAGTATACACATATTTTTACAACAGTGAGGCCAGTTGCTTTCTGGCTGCTCAGCACGGTCCAGTCAGATGACCGTGTTAGGTTTTTTGGCTGCAGATGGGGAGGTGACAGCCAGCATGGATTGTTCTCACTGGACTGAGAAATGTCAGACCTCATATCTGCTTCAGCCAAAAACACTTTGAGCTAATTGACATGTTAATTCTGATGTCAACAGAGTATGTTTTAAAACAGAGCTGACTTAATGAGGGAGCGATCGCTCAGTAGGAACTGCAGGGGTATGTAGCATTTCCACCTTTTCTATGTGGGGTAAACGACAACAGCAGACGGAGCACAACCATTGTGTCACGTCAATTTGTTGTTACTGACTCAGCATCAATTTTCAGACATAGAGCAGCTTCTATAGAGCAACACATTTTGCTGCTCTGTTACATCACTGAAGTTACATGACAAGTTAAATCTATAGCAAAACTAAGTTATTGTTATGTGAGGGTTCAGGTAAGGAGCCAGATGCAGGTTCACTAAGAAGAGTCTTTATTACAAAACAAAAGGAATAACTAAAAACTTCCACGGAGAACAGAGCCTTTGGCTGGACACTATAGGGGCCCTAGGCAAGAGGGTACCACTGGGGCCCTACGGGCTACTAGATTCTATAGAAATGCCACCCCAAACACAAAGACATGTACAGTTATGATCATATAATCAACCATTTTATTTAAATAATGTGCTAACACACATATGAAAATATTATATTAAGGAAATTAAGGAAAACTTTGTACAACACTATTATAATATATTATAGAACTATGTACTCTCTGTACAACACAATCAAAGATATGACAACCAGTATTGATTAATGTTTGTCCACCAGGTCAGGTGCTGGAGGAGTAGAGGAAGGAGTGGAGGCTCTCAGGTGTTTGACTGGTTTGCCTACCGTGTTGCGACGGCTCTGATGGAGAAGAAATATGCCAAAGAGTTCAGGTGCTCAGGAGCAGCAAAACTGCGGGTCCACGCCGGGGTGAGTAGCCTGGAAAATGGGAAGGCAGAGTGAGCTCAAAATGTCTCATCAGAACTAGGAAGAGCAGAAGTTCGAACAAAGTTTGAATTTTTCAATATGTTAAAGCATTAAAAGTAGTTTCAGAATGAACATAATAGTAAACATTAGTGTGGTTCATACTGGTGATTCATGTGTTTGCTGTCTTCTTCGTAGTTTTGCGCATCTCTTTCTCTCTCTCTCTCTCTCTCTCTCTCTCTCTCTCTCTCTTTGCAGGTCTCTCTGCCTCCAGACCTGCATGCTGACCTCCGGTCCGGACCCTGAGTGTTTCAATGCTCATTAACTACACCAGTCTTTGTTGTTTATTCTTGATTTAATTATTATATAATTACTATTTATTAACTGATGATGTATACACCCACTATAATATAATCACTGTTCCATCTTGCTTGACAACATCAACAACCTGTCATGTTTGTTCTCTGTAATGTATGATGTCAGTGCATGTTTGCTCCTCTCTCTCTCTCCTTGAGAAGAAGAGGGAGACAGGACAGAGAGGATCTCTGTCCTGTCTCCCTCTTCTTCTCCTCCTCTACCTGGCCGACTCTTAGCAGGAAGGTTCTCCTTATGAGCCGGGTCCAGTTTTTCTTGCCACTGTTGCTCTTAAATTATATATATATGGGTGTGTTTCTGTGGATACTTAGAGCTAAGCGTGCTGTTTGTGCTAGTGTTGAATGTTTCTTTTGTCCTAAACAAAGCACTCGGATACTATTTGGCAACGTAGCATGCATTTCATTGAATCTGTGAGCCTTCAGAAGACTCCATAGTGATATGGATAATCAATAACAGACCACCCTTTTCCATAACAGCTTTCCATTCTAGAGATCCATCATCAGACTCTGAGACAGTGCACTTCTACCTCCTATCAGCTGAACAATGAATCGCTCAGCGAGGCTTCCTTTAGGGGAGATTTATGCCCAGGCTTTTTACAGAGCAGTCAGTCAGGGAGCAGTGTTTTGACTATTCCACAGAGGTGAGAATAATCTCTAAGACAAACGCTAGTAAATTGAACTGTCTAAAGCTAAAATATGTCACGTCACTTATCACATTAACTAGATGAAAAACTGGGGTTGTTCTCTTGCATGTTGTATTTTATGTCTGGAAAGGATTCCAAAAAAAAAGACATAAAATACAACAGTGATTAGATTAGTTTGTTTTTTATTATTCTCTGTTTTAATTCCCTTTAGTGTTCTTAGATAAATACTGAGTGTATGTGATAAAGTCTTGTTTCCAGGAAGTCCACACATGGCACTGCACTTGTCTTGATTCTGGGTTCATAGTGGGGACAGTTGTTAATATGTGGAAAAACAAATAGTTTAGTGTTATTGCGTTACATCCATCCATCTATTTTCTGAACCAGTCTTGTCCAGTAATAAAGGGTCAGCCCAGCAGTCAATGGGCGAAAGGCACATCCTGGAGAAGTGACCGGCCTATCACAGTGCTAACACAGAGACACACAAGCGATCATGCTCACAATGGTACCGAGGAACCATTGATCATTGGTCTCCCGGTCCGCTCCCTCTTGGACATCTACAGGACCAGCCTAACTTGCACAACAGAAAAACAACAACATTCAAGACAGCCTGCAGGGGGCGACAAGGCGGCTCAGCATAATGACAATAACAGTAGTGCAGAGGGCCTATGTATGTAAGATCCCAACTGTTCTATTCCATTTGCTCATCCACCTCATCCCTAACTCTGCCTTGTGCATTGTACTTCTGTTGTATGTTATTTGTATATTATTATTGTTATTGTATATTATATTTCATTTCGTTTCGTCATTTCATTTATTTTAGTTTTACAATCTACAGCTGATTCAGATCTAGAAACAGAATTCCTTTATTTATCCCCAAGGGGAAATTTATAAAAATTTAGATCAACCTGTAGAGTTCTTTGGTATGTTGGGGTAGTAACAGGCACTCAGACTTTTAAGAAATTGATGCTTTAACCTTTCATTTATCAAAGTTAGGGTTTTTTTTTGGTTCTGTACTGGTCTTGCATCATGTCTTCCCCTCCGTTTCTCTCTCTTTATCCCCCTTCTTTGCTACATAATCTCATGCAGTCAGATGTCTCATCATCGGCCTGTCTCACCTGCTTTCTACACAGATTAGACAGAGAAGTGTGGGGAAGTGAAGCTGACAGCCAGAGTGAGAAGGACGAGATAAAAAAAAGAGGAAGGAGAGTGAAGGGATGCCGGCTATACGAAACCTTTCCCCTCCTCTCCTCCATCCATCTTTCTGCCTCCGATGTCTCACCTCTCCCTCCCCCACTTCCCTGCTGATGTCTTTGGTCTCCTGCCTGGTGTTCTCCTGATGGGAAGTCTTTTTTTTTACATTCAGGATGTCAGACGGGAGGAATGCAACTAGAGATCCTTGATTTTTAGGCTATTTTTCTGAAGCATCGATCATCATTTTGGGGTAAAACAGAAACAAATTAAAGTGCCATAGAATGACTGATTTTGACATAAAACTTTGAAAATGATTGTTTTCAATGTGCTTTCTGAAAGCAGATACATTTTTTTATTTTATTATATTTCTGGTCCCCTGTATGCTGTCGAAAATGTGTAATAAGCTGGTAATTACTAAAGCAGGATCATTCTGCAGAGAAAGCAGCAGGAACCAGGTGTAAGTCTCAAAACATATTAAATATAAATAAGGTAAATCCTCAAGGAATCTAAAACAAGCTTTTCACCATAATTGTATATCTAGATTTTGTGAAAAGACTCCTGCTGTCTCATGCATGCATGCATGCATAAGTGTTATTTTAGCTAGTAGTGCACTTACAGGAAGTGGACAAAAGCAAAATTAGCTTGTCAAGCTAATCTACAGAGGTAGTTTATCTACAGTCATAATCAGCCATGACCTTATGACCATCATGGATACCCTGACTGGTCATGCATCATGCATCAGAACCAGCAGGAACTATTCAGCAGTTTGAGCTATACAGTCTGTGGGATTGGACCAGCCTTCACTCCCCACGTGCATCAATTGAATGGGATGGGGTAGTCAAAGGAAGGAAGGGTGAAGGTTCTTGTCTTTTCTGACAACCTAGTGGGTGAAAACTAATAACAAAAGGCTGCAGCTGAAAAGTTCTGAATATGTTACATATTACACATTACATTACATTACATACACCCTAACCCTATCGAATATCGCCTTTAAGACTCCCATAAAGTCTTCTCAGAGAAAGGTAGATGGCAGGTTTACTATCCCAGTCTTCTAAGTTTAAAAGCCACATTTTAAAAAAAAAAGATCCAAAACTCACAATACAATACAATATGTAAACCTTTGGTTACGCAATATATCCAAAAATGCATTGCTAGAGTTGTAAAACCAACCATAACTCTTTTGGCAAAAACCAAAACATGGCCTCATCTGGTAAACCAGGATGGTGGTTTTCGAAATCACTCACTCACTCCCTACTCCCCAAATGGGGAGTTCAGTGTAGGGCACCATATAGTGAACTCATTGTGAAAGCATTTTGGGACATTTTGGACACAACTCTCTCATTTTCTGTCGCTGTTAATTATCATTGCTGTTGCAAATTAAACAAGCTGATCTCAGCCAGCTAAACAAACTACGTTGTTAGTAATTATTATTTGTGCCGTTTGTAGCTCAATAAACGTTTTATGGCAAAACATAAAGCAAACACAACCATCATTATATTTATAAGACAGGTAATTGTGGGATACATTGAGGGCCCTATATGGGGTCTATAATTTCTCACTAAAAATTCGGACAGCACTACAAAATGGCGGAGGCTCTATTTAGGGCCATATATAGTGATTAGAGAGTAATTTCGAACACAGCCCAGGTGTTGCCTCTTGGCACTGTTGCCTGGAAGTGACATCATGATGATTATAGATATCAAGAAGAGAATTCATGGGCTCACCATCTGATATCAAAAGAGTTTTTTTTAGGATAAAGAGGGGTCTTCTTACTGATGAAGAGAACCGCACAAGAAGCAAGAGCCTGCTGATGTCTGTAGGTGTTAGACGTCAGGGAGTCAACAAGCTCGAAAGAACTTCACATAGAGACAATTATTCTCTTTGACTTTCTGTGTATCTGTCCAATTATAGCAAAATATGTCTTTAAAAGGCTAATTCTCATGCACATTTTATGCTGTTGTTCTAATTAAAAATAAGGTTAATTAACTTGCAGTTATCCATTTTTAATAGAAACATGACCCTGTCACAACTAATCGAGTAACATGAAATAAAATGGAACACACATTTTTGAAATGATAGTTGTACTTCTTGATACCTCTTAGTTGTCAAATCCAACAACAAAACTGCTCTGAAAGCTGGCTGAAGCTAAATGACACACAGCCAGGATTTACTGGGTCCTAGCCTTGGTAATCAAATCACTAAAATTACACCTCATGCATGGAGGTGACAGTCTGATATTTTGGGACTGCTTTAATGCTTCAGGGCCAGGGTGACATGTCATAACTTTGGAAACATGAATTCTAACCAATGACCCGCTGAATTAGATTATATAGGAAGACGACTGGCTGGGGAAAAAAAAACAGTAAAATTAAATTACAAAGCCTCTGAAATGCCCTAAAATGTTTATTGATGACATCATTTTGATATCTGATGACTGTTTTGTTTCAACATTTTTCAATATTTCAAATGTTTTTTTTTCTGTTTTTTTTTTCTGTCCTGTTTCCTGTTATAGGCGTTAGTATGAAATACAAGAAGTTTGAATTAATTTGCATTAGGGGAAAAAAAGTTTCCTATAATACATATATGTATGGAGCCAGAAAAGAGAAACAGAGAGACTGTTCAAAGAGCACACTCTAAAGGAAACATTAGCTGTAGTTCAGTATCATTCAAAAGATGGATTATCCATCTAAAACATAACAATAGGTTTAACACAGGCAGCAAAGCAGAATTAAAGTAACCACAATTGTATTTGTACCTTTCCCAACATGTATAGTGACTGCAACGTGTCCTTGTAAAGACAGTGACATCACTGGATTGGATGGTGTGGAAGGATTAGAGGAGGTATGTTGGCAAAAATTTTACGTGGGCAGCCTTCAACTAACTTTATGTTAACGCTAAATAATGTGAAACCAACAAAGACTGTAGTAGAGTAAAAATAATTTTATTTTTTTCTAAAAAGCACATGAAAGCACAACTTCCACACTTGTAGAACAACTAGTAGAAGTTATAAATTGATATTAAGGTTGAAAATGTCTAGATTTTATATTAAATGATGTTATCAAAGTAATGTTTTCTAAAGGACTTAATAAATAAAGTTAATCACTCGAAACATACCAAACATTAAAAGTGCTTTAATCTCATTTTCAAGGGTCAGGTGATCTGCACTCACAGATGAATAGGCATAGATTAGGCTGTGGTCAATGGTGATTAAAAGCAGGAATCTTTTCAGTTAATCAAGCAGAAAGTAATAAATAGAGCATGTAAAGTGAGAGTATTAGTCCTCCTGATTGAACTGATGCAAAGCTTCATGACACATAAACACACACCCTTTAATTGATATTTGTGAGCCTTTAATTTCATTAAACAGATGCCAAAGAACTGACATTTTACTGAAAGAATTAGTCTGGTTGGAAGATCATCACACCCATCACCACGTAGCTGGTTAAATATAACAAAAAAATAACTGGATGGTGCAGGACTGTAATTGGTTTCTCCCCCCATCTCTGTAGCTGGATGCTTTTCCTTGCAGACAAAAATCCAGAATCAGGATGATGCAATGACACGAGCAGGATTGTCATGGAGGAATTTGTAGGGGTTGGAGAGGATGAGGGGGGGAGAAAAAAAGTAAAAGAGGAGGAAAAAAGGCCAAGCAAATATTTCTGTTTCTGTCCTCTCTGGCTTGTGCCGAACCTTTGATGTGGTTTACAGGGTGGATCAAAGGGAGTAAATCAATACCAATATTTCTCCACCTGACTGTGTGTGTACACCTGTCTGATGGCCTGAATGCCTGTTCAGCCATCTCTTCGCTGTAACTACCGTCTACAGTCCTTCATCTGTCCGATGGCATCCAGTTATTTTGTATTTTCCTTGTGTCTGATGTCTTCAAGTAGTGTGGATTACACTGTATTAATAGAGTTAAACCATACAGACATGCAGGACAGCATGGTTTAAGAAAATGGATGGTCCTGGTTATGTGTGTGCTTTGGATATACCCCCACACAGCAAGGCACCATGCTGATAAGTAGAGAAGCAAGTGTAGATGGTGGCTAGCTCATCAAACAGAGAGTATCAAACCTTACATATGAAATGAAACACCTCATACACACTTTCAAGCATGACGGTGGAGGGATGATGGTTTGGGCTTGTTTTGCAGACACAGGACCTGGACACCTTGCAGTCATTGAGTGGACAATTAACTCTTAACTTCTGTATACCAGTGTTCTAGAGACAAATGTGAGGACATCTGTCTGACAGTTAAAGCTTGGTGTAAAGTGGGTAATACAACAGAACAATGATCCAAAGCACAGCAGCTAATCTACATCAGAATGACTGAAAAATCAAACAAACAAGGTTCTGGATTGGTCTAGTCAAAGTCCAGACCTTAACACACTGGTTGGGACCTTAAGACCCCGTTCACACTGGGGAAATCAATCCGGCTAGAGCAAGATTCGAGCCGTATCTGGATATATCTGGATTGATTTCAATCCACCTCTCAGAGGCGGATCAAGTCGGATTGGCTTACATCTGGCTCAGGTCAGAACGCAAATACGGCTAGTGAATCCCACTAGCTCTGTGATACTTCCAGGTTCACAGGGACAGTGTCCGGGTCGCATACAAAAGCCACATGTAAACAACCGTCGAACTACGACAGCTTTGCCCCGAGTTTATTTTCGACGGGGCTACAAAGGAATAAACTGCTTTTTGAACCGAAAAAAACCCCAACAGAACAAGAGACACAGGACAAAAAAACAGCACGACGCATGCACGCACGTGGTCCTGTTGTGGCCTGAACAGACTCTGTATATTACGAGGTGCCACCTAGAGGTTTGGAGGACAACAATCAAGCCGGATTAAGCTGGATTGAGCGCGGACACATGTGTTTTAGCCAGGTTTGAAAATAGGTCTGAACGTATCCAGCTTAAAGGCTATCCAGTATCAATCCTACACTAGCTGGATTGACTTTCTTCAATGTGAACCTTAGTGGGCTGTACACAGGGGCGGAGTGGGACAACTTTTCAGCTCGGGAGTTTAATGGCTAAGACTGGCCCATTATTCACCACATGAAAAATTAGCACGTATTTTTACCACAAAATATATGTTTTATTACAGTATGGAAAATATTAATAAATAACAAATAAATCCTGGCCTGCTTCTTCTTGTTCCTGTGCCTGTTTTTGCTTTACCCTGGACTACTGCAGACTCACTGGGCACTGTCATTCTTTCCCTTCTCTCAGCATCTGCCTCACCTATGAAATAATATATAAATGAAAATGCTAATGCCAGGACACAAACAGCATCTTTGTTATGTTAATGTATCAACACAATGAACAGTCCTGAAAAACAACTTTTGTTACATCTCTTCTTATTATTATTTATTAAATTATTTAGATAAGGCTACACTATTTAAATATATTATATATTAGGCCTATGTAAATTCATTTTAATAGCCATTGCCTATGTAGCCTATACAATGCATGAATATTTATTTTTTAAATGTTAGTCTATTGTTTAGTTTAGTTAGTTACTAATTGTGGTAACGTGTGTAGCTGAATGTATTTATGCTAGTTTTAGTTAAATTATCAATTAGGCCTAACGATATATGTCCCTTATCATTTGCCTCTTCTGTCTTCTTGAGAATATGTCAGTGAGCTTTGCACATTTGGCAGCATCCTCAATCAATGCAAGAACTTTAACCTGGCTTTTTCAGCCCACCTGGTCTCTTCCTATCCGTTTTTACCCGCTTCTCAGCCTCCTGGCCTGCTTCGCTTCTCTGACGTCTCGACTTTTGGTAACAGTGAGCTATGCAAAGGGGTGTTTGTGTGAAATGGTAGCTCCCAAACTCCCCTCTGTCATAAGAGACAGGTCGATTCAGCGCGAACAGCGCTGCAAAGAATCGTTTATATTCTACCATGATTACTACTATTCCTCGTCGCCGACCGGCCCACCGGGAATCCTCCCGACTCTTCCGATTACCCACATTACACCTTACATAAGTGATGCCAAAAACTGAATTTTTTTGTTGTTGTTGTTGTTTTTGTAGAGTACAAACCCTACACACAAATGAAAAGAAGCAGATGTCACTTAAAAAGAATGTCAACCCTACAACCTGCGTCTATTACTGTGTGATGACTGACAGATGTGACGGCTAGCTGTGAATTATCCTAACACAGGTTTGAAGCTGCAGCCAGCACTTCATTAGTCACTCCCAATGGCATAAATATGAACATCCTGTGGGGTACAACTAATTAGCTCACGTTGCTGCCAGCTCTTTTTTTTAGCATTACAAGGCTGTCAGTATGAGGCAGGTTGGCGAACAAAAATGTCACTGGTTCTAATTCCCAGTCCAGCTGGGAGATCTTGGCAGAAAAAAACAAAATGACAAAAATCAGTGCTGTCCCTCAGCATGACATTTAACCCCCACCTAGAGTGTTTTTATTTAAAAAGAAGGGCAATGGCTTTTATTAAGGACACTGAGATCATGTTCTCTGTATTTTTGCAGCCTTGGAGGAGATTACGGAACACGTTATTTTTTTTAAGCAGGCATTTGATTTATGCCAGCATGTAAGGACATATTTAATATATGGGATACCACAGTGGAGCTTGCTGGCAGTTATATCCTAATTGCTTATATACATTACAGTCCATGTTTATACTTGTTTAATAGCTGGGCAAAGAACAGCCTGGGGGCAGAATCAGTGCACCCCGTGGACTGCTTTAACTCCCTGTTACACTTTCGGGTCTGCCATTCACAAATTTGGTTGTTTGTCATAAACATTATTACTTTAATTTGCATGTCCATACTGAGCTGTGGGAGACCCTGACACACAGTGTGCACCCACAGTGAACCCAGAGTGCAGGAAGAGGAGTAGATTCTCACATTGATGAGAATGTAACAACAGAATAAAACGTCTAAAGGTTAATGAGTTCAACTGCGAAGGCAAAAACATCAAACTCACAAAATGGGAGCAGGTACGAGACATAGACCAACTGACAAAGACAAAAGGGGGCACAGGACTGTGAGCCCCCGTTACACATACACAGGTATCTGTAAAAAGACTTTTCCCTTCGTTTGTGCCTTTCATTTACACATAAACTAACTAACTATTCTAAAAACTCTGGCAAAAGTGGAGAAAAACAGTTTGCGTCAGTCTGCGTGTCAGTTTGTGTGACCTTCTTTTGTGTAGTACGGCTCCTAGAGCAGCTGTTGTCTAGTAATGTAAGCCTTCCGGGTAGCATTTGCATTTCTGTTGGTGTGAGCGCTTTTGTACATGTTTGCATACAGCTCCTCTTACTGTGTAAGAGGAGCAGAGACATATTAGGTCTCCAGGTTCAGCAATTTTGGAACAACTTCTGACACAAAGGCTTCTGATTGGCTTGCACGGCTTTCTCCTTCTTCCTACACTGCCATCCACAGGCCTGGCGTAGTCATGACAGCTCTTGGGAGTGTATTTACGCGTGTTAATGTAAACGGAAACTTTTTTGAAAATGATGATGTATGGAAAATAGAGGAAAGGAAATATTTGCTTTTCAAAATACCTGGCTATGTGTAAATGGGGTGTAATACACAAGGCGGTAACAAGACACAGGTGAGAACAATCAGGGCAGGGCAGGTAATCAACACACATACACAAAGGGAAAACCAGACTTTCAAAATAAAACAGGTGCTGTGCTTTACAAATTAATCATAAAGGAAGCAGACAGTGTGTGTAAAACCAACTAAAAGGGGGATCATGACACAGTATCCAATTAACTATATTATTTATTTAAAAAAAGCCCTTTGCTTTCTTTATGGAGGTTGAAGTGACCCTAGTCAATATTTCAGTTGTGTTCACTATCGTGTTTCTCCTTGTGTTTTAAGGTGATCTTTACCTAACCCCACACTTTTATGCCTAACCTTAACTGGGAGTTATTTTATGGCAAATCCAGCCTCAAACCTCAGACTTCTGAGTGAAAGTCCACCATGTTGCTTGTACCTCGAACATCCCTAACTCTGCCTCTTAGGCTATGTTCAGACTGCAGGTCTTGATGCTCAATTCGGATTTTTTGGTGTAATCCGTTTTTTGTTTATTTGAAGAGGATACGATGTCTCACAATGTGTGCTTGTGTGGCTTTGTTTATGTGAATGTCCAATCATAGCCAACATAATTACAACCAAATAATATTAAAAAGAACGCTGAGAAGGAAGAGAGCAGTAGCTGCAGCGTCTGTGCAGAGATGTGTGTGGGTGTGGAGTGGTGGGATAGTGACGTGACTGCTTTTAGAGACACTGACTTCATTCATAACATTCATAATTTTAGAATGACGAGAACCTTTGAATACGTCTGCGAGCGCCTTTCTGTATCACTTTCATGGCAAGACAGTCGACATCTTCCTCTTCTGTGAGCAAGCTGTTGGAGTTTGGCTCTACTTCCAGGCAAAAGGCAATTGATGCTGAGAATACCTGGTTTCTGCCCGCTCCTGTGTCGCAGAATTGTGACGTCAGTCTTTCACTGATGCAAAAGTCGGATATATGCCGCATAGCCGTTCAGACTGAGGTCGCATTGCAAAAAATGGGATACATATCTGATTTAGGACCACATATGAAAGTGGCCTGGGTCGGATATAAAAAATCGGAATTGAGCTGTTCAGACATGACAATATCAGATACAGGTCAAATTTGTGCAAAAAAAAAAAATCAGATTTGGGTTACTTTGCAGTTACCTGCAGTCTGAACATAGCTATGTCCTTATTTGGATTTTGTTTGGCTGGTTTGGTCCCATGTTTTAATGACATTGGTCAATAATTTGTTTATTTTTTGTGATGACATGAAAAAAATAATTTCTCACTGTAGCTTTAGTGAGTGGAACTCCAATCAGCAGGCAGTGAGTCCAACCTAACTCCCAGGTTATCAATTATAGGCAGTGTGAGCTGCGATCTTAATTATGCAAAAATGTAAGTTTTTAATATAATTAAAACTAGCAAGTCATACAAAAGTTAATACCCCATATCACTCAGTGTCAGCATCTCTACAGCTTGATGAAGAGAAGACAACTGTCATTAAAACAGCCATTTTTGAGAGCCAGAGGCATACAAACTAATACTTACATACTCACATCTGAGCAAATCTCCAAGGTGGTCCCTTAATTATGACACCAAAAGTATTCAAATACACCTTGTGGTTGCTGAGATATACTCAATTCATTTTGGGCATAGCTGATGCCTTAAAAAATAGGCTTGGGGTAGATAGGGTTAAGTGCTTCTTGAAGAGTGTTGTGTGTGTAAATATTTTATAAAAAATAACAGATTTTTCTTACCTTCAAAAGCAAGACGGATGATGTGTGACATGCTGGGAGGTCATTTTGTTTTATTTTACCTTTAAAAATCATTTAAATGAGCATATTGTTATCAGCATGTTAATGGTGAGAAAAATGAAAAGAAGAAACCATCTAAGTGTGAATCTTAATTTGAGTAATGGCTTGTTAAATCTCATGTTCAGCATCACTTCATATATTAATTGAGGCCAAACCTGTGACTCAGGTGTTAATTATCACCTGTTTCATATCATACCACATAAAATGTAAAGCTATATGAGGGAGACAAAATTAAAAGCTGATTGTTTCTCTCTCTCTCTCTCTTGTATCTTGGATCTGAGGTACCTGATATACACATACTTTAAAGGTGTTTTTTTAATAGGGGAGACACATAAACATAAATCAGATGTTGTCACACACTGCACTGAACACTAAATAACAATTTCAATGTTTGCCTGAGTTTGGACAAAGTAATTAACCTGCATTGTGTCTGTTTGGGTTGTGTTTGTGAGAATTAAAGAAAGAAATGTGGGCTAAAGAAAGACAGCAAGAACAAAGACATCTGTTATAGCATAACAAAGTATACATAGTGTAAAATGTATAGTATAGTATAGTATAGTATAGTATAGTATAGTATAGTATAGTATAGTATAGTATAGTATAGTATAGTATAGTATAGTATAGGCTTCATGTAAGGAGTAGCTCGTCACCTCGTTTAGAACACACATATGTGCTATAAAAGTATACATAAAAACTACTTAATACTTAATATTAATATTTATTCAGGCAGCCATGTGTGCATTTGTAAAACTATTTTCCTGACATAACTCTTTCAGCAAGAAAGCTTACAGTCACTTGAACCATGGTCCTCCCCCACTGACCTGCTGGCCCCCAGCCTTCATGCTCAGCAAGGTGGATTAATAAAATGTGAGCAGCTACAAGCTGTTGGACGTGTGCATGACAACAACAAGGTGTCGACTGAAATGAACTCTGTAGTGCTGTATTATTCTGCAGCTCTTACATCTGTGCTTGGACACCCAGGACATGCTGACATTTACTATCATAACAGCAAACAGAGGCGTGTCAGCAGAGATGCTGGTGCTGAAGTGCTTTGGTGCCATCTAGTGGTCACAGTAAGAATGTACAATTCTAAAAAACTTCACAGCCAAAACAACATGTGTCCACTTTTGGATTCATTTTGGTCTGTGGTGCGGAATTCCAGAGACAACAATGACCCTGACAGAAAACTTGCAGCTGCAGTTGCAATCTACTGAATTACAATCAATCTTTAGCTCACTCTAAGCTGTTTTTAGTAGCAACAATCTCAGAAATGAACAAGCACGGGGCATTCTGGGTGATTTGTCTCTTGTTTTTTATCTCTTGTCTTGTCACTCAATTTCAAAGCAGGATGAACAGTGTAGTGAAGAGCAGACTGAACCAGGACACACCATAATGTACAGTTTACACCATTACCTAACAACAATGAGGTGGTTAAACACTGTATTGATGACTGGTCGATTAAATATTTATCATCTATATTTTTATGAGCATTTGTATTTTGTTAAATTCACTTTTTAATTAATATTTGTTTACCATATTATAAAATAGGCTCATTTCATATAGTATCTCTCATGTGTTAATTTCATACGGAGCACCTTGAAGGCCGCTGCCTGACAGCCTGAGAGCAGGGCCTGATTGTCCCGTGTTCCTTAGCAACGGTTGCTAACAACACTTCAGACAGCTGCCGCTGCGGTGTACTGGTGTCCTGCAAAGCTTCGGTGGGTTCCCAAGCGTACAGCTGTTAGGTTCAAACCCCAAACATTTGTATTACACAACCTGCACAAAAGAGACACAGAGAGTTAGATATCTTTTTACTTGCAAGGAGAGTGACCAGAGACTGCTCAGTTACAATCTCCCACGCCACTCTGAAGCAGCTCTGGGTTCTCCAAGCCTTTTATTAGTTGGGAACGCCCTAATACATAGTTTACTAAGGGACAAAGGGTTCATGCATCACAAATCTTAGTTTCGTTTTACGATGTCCTTGAACATCTTCAACAAGCTCTGTGTGAAAGTGTGTGTGTGTCATCTTCGGCCTCTGTTCTTTCTCCAGTCTTGACCTGTTGTAAAGTGGTTAAGCTGCACATACCATGCTGTATCAAACATAAACACTTATGTGATTTAGGTTAACTCAAATATAAAACACTCATGTGATTTAGGTTAACTCAAATAGAAGCATAAATCAACAGGTTAAATGATACTACACACAGCAAGATACTTAAATCATTAGGCACACATAAAGAGTAAGATGTAACTCATATAACGACGTAAGATGTAACTCATATAATGAAGTAAAAGTAGGATAACTTATGTACATTGATTCCAACATTTCCCTCCTGTTTATTCACTTTTACTGCTTTATGTTACATCCTTCAATGACCACTTCTAGTTAAGATTTTCGGTCACAAATTCATACATGCAGTATAAAATGGTACACTCAGAGGGATGGATCATCTCAGTCAGGTAGGAAGACAGCCATGTCTTCGTCATCGTCATCGTCATCCTCATCCTCCGGTGGATTTTCTACAACAAAAGGTAACAGAGCATACACTTCCAGCATTTCTGCTCTAACAGGTGCTATGGCGGTGGTTATCATTCTAGTGCACAATGCTCTAATGCAGGGAATGCAACAACATCCACATAAGGTGAGAATAGCAGCAAATACAGCAATAGACATGATGATGGACATCACCAATTGTTTATACTTGCCAAACATGTCTCCAAAACCGTTCCACAGCGATGTGTCCACTCCAGAATGGTCTTTCATCTTGCTGTTAAGGGATTTTAAGCCTTCCAGAGCCCTGGTAAGGCTGCCATCAGCTGCTGTGTTATTCGGAATGAACGTGCAGCACTGGTCCCCAAAGATGGAACAGACTCCACCTTTCTCTGCCAACAACATATCAACAGCAATACGATTTTGGAAAGCCATTAAAGAGGTAGCGGAAAGCTGCTCGTGAATAGCGGAGAAACCTTCTTCAGTTTTGTTTCCTAATTTCTGCACATTAAAGTGGATGTAGTTGATTCGGTCTACATTTTTGTTAATAGTGCACCACCAACATAAAACAGATTCAAAACCTGCAGAAACTTGGTTTACCAGTTTATACTCATCTGGGACGCCCCTGGGTACTCCGATGCTGTCTATGTATGTCGGGACATCACCCTGCCTAGTGGATCTCCTTTTAGCTGTATGGATCCAATGATGAGGCATCACACTTTTAACATTTTCAACTAAATCTGAAGCTTAGGGAGTGCAATCAAGGTAAAACGTATGTCCGAAATAGTCTTTTGGCTGTGAACGATGAACTGCAGTCTGAAAAGCGGAGCTAGGAATAACAATGGTCTGGCTCACAGTTACAGAGTTGTAACACAAAACTACTTCTGGGTTGAAGTCAGGTTGCTGATATTTTTCTGAGCATGGGTGTACAGGAACAAAGTCGATCGCTCTCTTTTCCTTAGCTGATAGTGTCTCATATCTTTCCCATAACAAGATTATAGTTATAGCAACAAGTCCGATTACTCCTGCTACGGCTACCATCCTCTTATGTGCTGGGGTCAACACCATTTTTCAACATTCCTAAGACTCCTCCTAAATCACCTGCCCAGAGTGGTGGACAATCTTCACCGGGTTTGAGACGACAGCAACCTATGGTTACGGCCCCCTTTGTAGTCGGCCTTTGCTCTGGAGGTGCCTGTTTTGAGAAGTCACTAATCTACACCAAATACCACAGCACTAACACTACAATACAGAGGATGATAGCAACTGCCTGCGCTATAATCACAAAAGTTATTTTACTCATGTTTAATTATTTTCTTACAATGAGACAAATGAACCCAAGTACTCCTTTCTGCAACCTTCACTGCTGTGCCAGTTGTTAAAAGTATCTGATACGGGCCTTCCCACTTAGGTGAATGCCAATGTTTCTTCTTTATACTTTTTATCAGGACCCAGTCTCCTGGCTCTACTAGCTGGTCATCCTGTGGGAACACAGAGGATGTATCATCGTTATCGGTCTGATTAAACACCTGTTTCCGTTGCTCCAGCATTTTTCTCATGTAGTCAGCTAAAGTACTTTCATCATCAGTTTCCCACACATTTTGAAAGAAAGGCAATCTGTAAGGTCTGCCAAACAGAATTTCATAAGGTGTTAGTCCATTTGTACTTGTAATGTTTATGTACAACTTTACTAAATCTAAGCATTTAGTCCATGGTCTGTTTGTCTCTTCCATACATTTCTTAAGTCTATTTTTTATTGTTCCATTCATTCTCTCTACCAAAGCTGCGCTCTATGGATGATAAGCACAATGGTGTTTTAGATCTATACAAAACATTTTGCCTATGTTAGAGATTAGTTGATTTACAAAATGAGAACCATTATCACTGTAGATTTTTTCTGGAATCCCATAGCGAGGAATAATGTCTTTACACAAAGCTTTCGCTACCGTTAGTGCGTCTGGGTTTTTAGTAGGAAATAGTTCAATCCATTTTGAAAAAGAATCAATTATGACTAAACAGTATTTTTTACCTTCACTTTTGTTTAGTTCTATGAAATCCATGTGTATGTGCTGGAACGGATAATTAGGTTTTGGAAACTGTCCTCTTTTTGGTCTCAAATTGCCTTGAGCATTATGTTTTGCACATATCAAACATGCTCTGCAAAAATTTTTTGAATAGGAATTGAATCCATATGTTGTGTACTTTCTGGCTACCAAGCTCAACATCCCCCCTGTGGAGACATGTGTTTGCCCATGGCTCCATATAGCGGCCCATTTATATAGATTTTTTGGTAGGATTGGTTTATTTTCTGGTCATGTGTATATTCCCTCTTTTAGTTGTGCCCCCTTTCGTTTCCACTGTTCCAGCTCTTGGTTGGGTGATTGTTGTTGCATGTCACGTAGTATGTCATGGTTTAAGTTAGTGTCTGACATACTGAAAACATGGATTTCACCCTGCGCGGCTTGTTTTGCTGTTTTGTCTGCAAATGCATTTCCTCTAGAAACAGGGTCAGTCCCGTTTGTGTGTGCTGCACATTTGCATATGGCTAATTGTTTCGGCAAATGTATAGCCTGTAGCAGTTCTGAGAGAAGTTTTGCATGTGTTACTGGTTTTCCTGTAGATGTTATCATGCCTCTATTTTTCCAATGTTGCGCAAATGTATGAGTTGTTGCATATGCGTATTGGCTGTCAGTGTAAATTGTTGCTATTTTGTCTTTCATTAATTTACAAGCTTCAGTGAGAGCTACTAATTCTGCTGCTTGTGCAGAAAAATGTTGAGGGAGTGCCTCTGCTCTCAAAACCTTATCTTGTGTTACGACAGCATAGCCTGTCTTTGTTTTTCCTTTATCATCCTTTTTAGAAGAACCGTCAACAAACAGTGTGTGTCCCTGCTGTAAAGGAATATCCTTTAAGTCTGCTCTGCTCTTAGCTGTCTGCTCTGATAGAGATTCACAGTCATGAGGCTCCCTCTCCCCTTCCGTGGGCACGAGTGTAGCCGGGTTAAGCACTGTGCACCGTTCTATTTTTAGATGTGGTTGTGAGAGTAAAATGGACATGCAGGATAAATGTCTGGCCGGGGAGAGAAAAGTCATTTTGGTTTGCAATAATAAGGCAGACACAGCATGAGGGACTTTTAAAAGTAACGGATGAAAAAGTACAATGTCTGCACTTGAAGTTACAGCTAATGACGCAGCGATCACTGCTCTCACGCAATGAGGCAATGCACATGCTACAGCATCCAACTTTGTCGAGTAGTAGGCAATTGGCCTGAGTTTATTTCCATGCATTTGTGTCAAAACTGAGGTCATGAAATATCCTTTACAATCTACCATTTGCACAAACTCCTTTTGGTAGTCTGGTAAGGCCAATGTGCAGCTGCTTACCATGGCCTGTTTTAAATTGCACAGAGCATTTTCAGCTTCAATTGTCCACTTAAGGCTGTCAGACATTTTCAATTCTTCCTTATACATCAAAGACTGCAATGGTGCAGTTAATTCTGCATAATTCGGCACCCAACTTCGGCAATAATTAGTCAAACCTAAAAATGACATCATCTGCTTTTTTGTTAGTGGCTTGGGTGCTTGTAGAATTGCAGCTTTTCTCTCCTCCAGTATTGTTCTCCCCCCTGTACATAACTGGTGTCCTAAATATTTTACTCTTTCCTGACAGAACTGTAGTTTGCTTTTGTTTACTTTATGGCCCTCTTGTGCCAAATGTTTTAACAATGCAATCGTGTCCGTTTTACAGCCTGCCTCTGTTTCTGACACCACGAGAATGTCATCTACATAAGTAAGCAATTGACTCTTACTTGGAGGTTCAAAAGTGGAAAGACTAGAAGCAATTACTTGTGAATAAATAGTTGGACTTTCACAATAACCTTGAGGCAACCTGGTGTATGTGTATCTTTTCCCTTTGAAAGTAAATGCAAACCAGAATTGGCTATCTTTATGCACTGGTACCGAAAAGAATGCATTGCTTATGTCTATCACAGTAAAATATTTAGCTTTTGGATTCAGTGAATTTAATAGTGTATGTGGGTCTGCTACGCATGGAGACCTCTGAATTACTGCATTATTCACTGCTATCAAATCCTGAACCATCCTCCACCCTGTAGATGGAGGCGCCTTTTTCACTGGAAAAATAGGCGTGTTCACTGGGGAGTCTGCGCATTCTATCAATACACCTGCTTTCTTTAAATCCTCAATTACCGGTTCTATTCCTTCCATTGCATCAGGCTTTAAAGGATACTGTTTTATTCTAGGACGATGTTCTGTTTTGGGCCTGATTATTACCGGTTGTGCTCGTTTCACTAGTCCTACATCCGTGGGTCCTTGTGACCATAGTTCAGAGGGAACTTGTTTCAATAAATTTTCCTGCTCATCAGTGAAGAAAATGTATCACTTTTCAGTTTCAGCCAAATGTACTCCTGCTTGGACAGTTACAGTCCAGAATAATGCTTTTCTGGTCAGTTCAGTTGAATCACTATACCAGGTGTTTACACCTGTTGCTGTCCAATCACAAGCTTTCTCTCCTCTATTCACTAGCTGTCCGAGATCTCTCCATCTAGCATGCGTGCGTTTACATAGAGAGATGTGCATGTGGTTCCAGTGTTGTCTGTGACTGTGGGGGGAGGGATTGCTTCTGCAATCTCTCGCTATGTGGCCTTCCTTTCCGCATGACCAGCACGCTCTGGGGTTATCAGTTGAGCGTGATCTAAAACCTCCTCTGCCTCTGGCCCTACCGCGTCCGCGACCTCGACCTCTGGCTTGTTGATAAAACACAGCTGCCTCTTCTTCTTCCTGATAGAAAACCAACTCCTTTTTTCCTTTTTTGCTGCTAATGACTTTCTCCGCATGCAGGGCATGATTTACATACTCTGCGAGTGTTCCCCCGCTCATGCCTATATAATGACGATTTACCCACCCACTAATCTCTGGTAGGGAGCCTGAGTGTAAAGCGTTTTTTAGCTGTTGTTTATAAGCTCCATCATCAGCGTCATTCACCTCTAGACCACTGTGCGCTCTAAAAATTTTCTCCATCCTTACTCTGTACTCCTCAAACGGCTCCTCTGGCTTTTGTTTACACCTTCCAATTTCAGTGTAATTTGCTCTCCTTCTATATCTGTTTCTGATCCGGTCTAAAAGCGGATTCACATTTCCATTTAATTCCCCACTCTCAGGAGGATGAATCTGGTTTTGTGCATCAGTAGGGGAATAATTTCCTTTTACATAAAACCAGTCAGGACCTGTCAAGGTCATCCAAATTTGCTGAACTTCTGCTCCATTTAAATGATATGATTGTCGCAGATTTTCCATTTGTGTGATGCATTCCTCAACATCCTCCTTAGGGTGCGGAATCCCCTCAACTGCTTTTTTAACATCACTTTGAGTCCAAGTTCTGAATACTCTAATTATCTCTCTCTCACCCTCCTGGCCTGCGCGTGGATTAGGTAATTCTATTAGAGGGAAAACATCTGTGTCTTCTCTCTCTTGTGAGAAATCAGGTATTTTTGGTTTCGGAGAAAACATATTTTGTATTCCGGTTGTTAAGCCTTTTGACCAGTCTCCTACACTGCCTTTTGAACGGGTCAGCATTGTGTGTGGAGTTTCAAATACAGGAGGTGCGTAACTGGGCTGTGAAATTGCATTTGCAAGAGGTGTGTATTTGGGTGGCCCCCCTGGTGGCCCCGCTGCTATGTGTGTGTCTGGAGCGGAGACCTCAGCCTGTTGTTGCAACAGCTGTCTAGCCTCTGCATATGGCCCACTAAATTCATCATCCTCCTTCCTGTGAAACATCAATGTCTGTTTCTCTCCTACACTGTCACTGCCTGCTGCCCCTTTTTTCTTTTTCTCATCCCTCTCCCGTCTCGCCTTCTTCTCACCCTCCTCACGCTGTCCTGCTATTTTGATCCAGACCTGCGTGTGTTCATAACCTTCTTTTTTCAATTTATTTTTATCATCTTTACATTTGATCCTAATTTTGAGTTGTAGGTCTTTTACATCAGTAGTTGATAGTTTACCATTAAAACTATACTTTTTTATCCAACGACCTAACGGTTCTATCGCGGCCTCATCTGCCTTTTGAACTATTTTCCAATCTTTACAAGTTAACTCATCAATTAACTTTTGTCGGGTTTTGCTTTGCCCCTTCCCCATTTTGATCTAGATGTTGGATCCAGTGGGTCTTAATACCTGCTGTATTCTATCACTGGATTTCTTTCAACAAGATGGCAATCAATAACCTTTTGTGGTAAAACTCACTTCAACCTTTTCAGGTGGAGTTTTCTTGCCTACATGCATCCACAAAGGCTCACCATTTGAGTCTTGTTGTTTTATATGAAATATAATTACCTAGTGGTAATTATTTTTCCATTCACACATTTACTTTCACACCTTTTTGTTCGAACGTGCACTTCACTTTTTACTTTTAATTTTAACACAGTTGCCAAACAGGTTCCGCTGTCCTACGTAGAATTTAACTAGTCGTTTTAAACTAGGAGAGTCTACCCTCCTGCGGACTTTTTTACTTGACCTGATAGAGTCTAGAATTGTCAGGGTTTTATTCACTTTTTCACTTCTTCAACACACAGAGGATTTCACCATCCTCTTGTCAACACACAGAGGATTTCACCATCCTCTTGTACTTCTTATCTTTTACTGCGCGCGTCTTTCACACATTCCCCCTTTTTAAGGAAATCTATACTCACAATCGTCTGTGTCTCCTGGACTTTCCGTCAACCATCGGACCCCAGCCCACGAGGGAGGGACCAGTCCCGGAAAGGGTCTCAAGCAGTGGCCACTGTCTTTCTCTGGATCTCACCTCGTTCGCTGGGATCGTCAGGTATCTTGGAATCCGGCTCGAAGGACCAATTAAATGTTAGGTTCAAACCCCAAACATTTGTATTACACAACCTGCACAAAAGAGACACAGAGAGTTAGATATCTTTTTACTTGCAAGGAGAGTGACCAGAGACTGCTCAGTTACAATCTCCCACGCCACTCTGAAGCAGCTCTGGGTTCTCCAAGCCTTTTATTAGTTGGGAACGCCCTAATACATAGTTTACTAAGGGACAAAGGGTTCATGCATCACAAATCTTAGTTTCGTTTTACGATGTCCTTGAACATCTTCAACAAGCTCTGTGTGAAAGTGTGTGTGTGTCATCTTCGGCCTCTGTTCTTTCTCCAGTCTTGACCTGTTGTAAAGTGGTTAAGCTGCACATACCATGCTGTATCAAACATAAACACTTATGTGATTTAGGTTAACTCAAATATAAAACACTCATGTGATTTAGGTTAACTCAAATAGAAGCATAAATCAACAGGTTAAATGATACTACACACAGCAAGATACTTAAATCATTAGGCACACATAAAGAGTAAGATGTAACTCATATAACGACGTAAGATGTAACTCATATAATGAAGTAAAAGTAGGATAACTTATGTACATTGATTCCAACAACAGCTGGTCAGATAAACTTTTATTTATTCTTACACAGCACAACACACACATTTCACACACCTGATATAGTTTAGCTAAGTACGAGCAAGCTAAATATTTGATGTCTTCTGTAACACCGTTAGCATTTTGGTTATTTTGATGACCTGTGTATTTAAAATTAGATTTCAATATCTTAAATAGACTAAATAGGAATCGTGACAGAGGACAATGATATTTCCATTAAGACATTCGTTCATGTTTTCTTGTTTAAAGATTTGGCTGCATTTGGTGTAAACATGTCTCGAAGAAGGTCGTCCTCGAGCACAGGTGGCACAGGTGATGTGTGTTTTTTTGTTTTTAAATCTTGTAATTATTATCAGTTGTATTGTTGTTTGGTTGAAATATCTGTAATGTTAAATAACGTTTTTAAACAGAGTTAGAGAAAGCCAAACTTGAGGACCTGCAGAGACGAGTGAGGACCATGGAGAGAGAGAATGAGGCCTACAACCGCAAGACCCAGAGACAAATCTACAAACAAGAGTGAGCGCACTTACCATACTGTAACTCACACACTGTATTTGTGTGTGTGTGTCTGTTGTATATCTGATCACATGTTGACTTGGATGAAGGCAGGAGATTGAGAATCTGCTGAAGGAGCAGGAGGAGCTCCGTGAAAAGCTCAGCGCGTGTAAGAGGCGCAAAGAGATGAAGACTGAGGACATCCAGCGTCTTCAGAAGCTGCTCCAGCATAACCATGCTTTGGATGAAGAGCTAGAGAGAGAGAGGCAAAAACAAAAGGACTTGCAGAGAAAGGTCTGACTGTATATCGTGTATGTATTTCATCATTTCATGTTGATTCATATTTTTTACTTTTGACTTTAATGCGGGCAGATTTCAAACCTGGAGTCCGAGATGATGGAAGCGAGAAGAGGAGCTGTCAGTCTCTGTGTTAGGTCAGAGGTACAGAGCACTCAGAAATCTGTGGAAGGAGAGCTGCACAGAGTGAGTCATCAAACTCATTGCTACAGCATAAACAAACAAAACAAAGCCATTCTGTTGTTTACTTTATGTTCATCTCTGTCCAGGCCACCACTAAACTCAATGAGCAGTTAGCAAAAAACAGCCATCTGAAGGAGAAGCTGCAGAGTCTTCTTAATGAGCGTCACCATTTCCAGCAGCAACACAACAAGCTGAACAAGGTTACAACTCTTATCATATCCTCACCATGGGCACATTGTTGATTTCTCCTTCAACACTTTATTAGCAGATATATTTGTATCGCAGGAACTGCAGGAACTCCACAAGAAGAACGCAGAAGTTACCAACCAGATCAGCGCTGCTAACGAAGAAAGGTGAGCTCCTGAGACAGCCAGTTGTGTTAAATGGAAGGAAACCTCTGAGATGTTGCAGCTCATATCTGGAACTGGTATACATAAGGGTGGAGGCTCAGTCCAAGCTGACCGTGCTGAGGGAGACAGCGGAGAAGGAACACGCTCACTTTAACGCTGAGATGAAGGAACTGGAGCGGGTTATTGCACAGCAGAGCAGCCTGAAGAACTTCATGAGCGTCAAGGGCAGCGAGAGGAGCGACCACAAAATGGGAACCAGGCAATGTAAGAGGCAGGCGGCCCGCATGATGTTGTAGCTAATGTGTCTAAAGTTTTAGCAGTGCTAACAGTTCCAATAATTGTATCATTCATTTTTCATCAATGCAAAAAGCCACAGCGGAAAAGGACAAAAGTACAAACAACATGTGTTTCTCAGTAGAATTCATGTAGCAGGCAATAATGTTGCACATACAATACAGTTACACATTTGTGTGTCCTTGTGTCATTGTGAATACAGGCACTAAGACTAAAGAGAATAATGAATGATAAACATGAATGATAAACATAACATTGTGATGCTAATGCTAACCCTGCTGATGAAGATGAGACTGGCGCCTCACTGATGTGAATCTGATGTGTTTTGTGTTTCTCAGTGTCAGAGCTGAAGGAGCAGAGGAGGGGGGACTCACAGGACGTGTCTCTGGACGTTCTGGAGGACATGTTTAGGAATCTTCAGACTGTGACAGGAGAGGACAACCTGGACCTGCTGGTGACCAGGTTCATCCAGGGTGAGTCTCATATTCTGCACACAGTTTATGTCAGGATTATAATCCTCTTGCATTTGTACATGAGTACATTCAGACCCCGTTCAGTCTTGTGTAATCAATCAGAACAGCACAAAAATCCAGTTAAAGCTGGATTAGATAGATCCACCTCACAGAGGTGGATTGAGCTGGGTTTGCTAAAATCTGGCTAAGGTCTGAACACGAATGTGGCTAGCGACATCATACTTCTGGGTTCATGGGGACAGTATCTGGGTCACGCCATGTGTAAAACATCCACTGAACTACCAAAGATTGAACTACCAGATTTGATCCCGCTCTAGCTAGACCAACTTTCTCCAGTCAGAAGGGGGTCTCATTAAATGGAAACACACTGTATCTCCCTGCTGTATTATGTATTGTATTGTTTCCCCCTGTAGGTGAGGAGGAGAACTTTGCTCTCTTCAATTTGGTGAACGAGCAAAACAAAGAGATTGATGTATTAAAGAATGAAATTAGCCAGGTGAGTTTGATTTGAAGGTCTCACACATTACAATGAACCTGTTGATGAAGATTCTCAGTCATCCGGGTCATTTTTATTCAGTTGGTTAAAGCAAAGCTACTGGACCTGTAGAAATTCTACAAGTCCAGTTGCCTTGCTGCAACCTTCTGAATTACATTGAAGACAGTGGTTTGCTGGGTCATTTATTTATGTATTTGTGCTGTGAATGAGTTTAGATCCAAACAAACATGGAGCAGGCTGAAGCCAAAGGTCGGCAGCAGGAGCAGGATTATGACTCTCGGCTAAGAGACGTCCAGGAGAGATTAAAGGAGGCCGAGTCTCAGGCAGAGGATTATGAAGACCAAGCCACCATCATCAGCAAAGTCCTGGAACAGATTAAAACAGGTTTTTTTCACAACCTTGTGACTTCCAGCTGTTAAATCGAGTCATCAGTTAGAACATTGATACTCGAATACTTGATATTCCTCCCTCTCACAGGAGTAAACAGCACCTTCTCCAGCCTAGAGTGTGACCGCTCACTGATTGATGACATGGTGGGCTCCTCCACAAGCGTCACCGACAACAACATCATGTCCTACCTGGGTTTAGTGGAACAGAAGACAGATGAGCTGCTCACCATCCAAGCGTTCCTCAGATCTAAAGTCTGCTACCGCTGCTTGTGTTTTCTCACTAATATTTGTACATGTTTTCATTTCTGAACCTGAAATACAGTTTGTTTCTATAATATTTATCATTCTTACAGGATGCAGAAAAGGACTCTGATCCAGACGAATTCACTTTGGTTCAAGATCCAGAAGGTGCTGCTGTCAACAGGTCAGACTTTAGATCACTTCATTCTGACAGCTTCATGTTTGTCAGTAAATGATGTAAAAGTTGATGGCTGTGTCTGTGTTGACTCATCAGTGAGTGTGATGCAGAGGAGTCTTCCGATGAGGAATATTGAAGGGGGTGAGTTCAAACAAAGTTCCTCTCCGAAGTTAGTGTGAGATCATGTTCATCATTTGTTTGTGTTTATCTGGAAGTAATTTGTATGTTTTTTTGGTTCCTCCCAACAGACAGCAACAAAAGCCAGTCTGCAGAACAAGGGAAGTCAGAGGACACGTCCACCTGAGGAAGGCCTGGATGGATGTTTCTTATCCATGTCAACATAAGTTTGAGTTCAAATAAACAAAGTAGCCTATGCATGTAACAGAGTTCGAGTATTAAGTACATTAGATCCCAAAAATCTGAGGTGCACTCTAAACTACACTCTAAAATTCCGATGTATCAGAAACTCACTTACATAGAAGGATCTGAAAAGTTTTGAATGCTGTGATTTTGTCACATTTCTTCAATTGTCCTCATGCTGCTCACAAGCCACCAGTACATCCGTGGAACCTCTGGAAACCTCTGGTGACGAGCCATCGAACTCCTGGATAGGAAGACACAGCAGTTCCACCACTGTCAAATACTTGCTAAACATAAGATCCTAATTGAAAACATGATTACAGTGGTATGCAAAAGTTTGGGCACCCCTATCATTTCATGATAATTTGCTCTACCTTCCTAAGAGAAGATCACAGCGACGAGGTTTGTTTCCTCCAGAGATGCAGACATCTGAGTGTTTTCCAGATTGACATCCTTAGAGTAGAGATTTATTATAATAAAATTTAATGTAAAAAATGTAATGTGCAAAAGTGTTGGCACCCTTTTTATCACATTCATTTCAAGACCTGTAGGGGTTTATAAAGCAGGTTGAAGCACAAAACTGCTTTGATTAGCTTGTTAGATCTTCAGTTACAAAGACAGCTGGAATCAATCATGAAAAAGCTGTTTAACATAGGTAACTGCTGCTGTACTTGTCCTAGGTTCTTTCTTAGAGAGTAGACACATGGGGGCCTCTAAACAGCTCTCCGCTGACCTAAAACAAAGATAATTCATTATCATGAATTAGGAGAAGGGTACCAGAAATGATGTGAAAGGTCTGGACTGTCTGTCTCCACTCCCAGAAATGTAGTGCAGGAATGGAAGAGCACAGGAGTAGCCACTGTAAAGGATGATATGTGGTAGGCACAAATAAAGATAAGACTGAACTCCATGAGAAGAACTTATTGCCTACATTTTGGTGGAGCCTGAACCCCCTTAAGAGCAACAGAGGCAAGAAAAATTCCCTTTTAACAGGAAGAAACCTTGAACAGGACCCGGCTCATAAGGAAGAACCTTCCTGCTGACAGTCGGCCGGGTGGAGGAGAAGAAGAGGGAGACAGGACAGAGAGGATGAAGGAGAGAGAGAGAGAGAGAGAGGAGCAAACATGCACAGACATCATACACAGAGAACACACATGACAGGTTGTTGATGTGATCAAGCAAGATGAATCAGTGATTATATTACAGTAGATATATCATCAGTTAATAAATAGTAACAGTAGTTTAATGCTACACAGACACCGGTGTGGTCAATAAGCACTGGAATATTCAGGGGCCGGACTGCAGGTCTGAAGTTGCTACCATCCTTCGTGGCCTCACATATCCCAAGATGCTTTGCGCGCTTATTAGGGCCCGAGCACCGAATGGTGCAAGAGCCCTATTGAAACCCTTAGGATTATTAGGGCCCGAGCACCGAATGGTGCAAGAGCCCTATTGAAACCCTTAGGATTATTTTTTTTTTTTTTTTTTTTTTTTTTTCCCCTCCGAGATCGCATTTTTGGAGGCCTTAACATGCCCAAAAACTCACCAAACTTGGTAGAAAAATTCATTCGCCTGAAAAATTTTGAAATTTGCTGACTTTTGAAATGCACATATAAAAATGGCTCTATAGCGCCCCCAACGCGTAGCCCCTCTGGCCGGTTTGACACAGAATTATGAAAATTGGCACACATGTATCACCTCAAGACGCACAAAAAAGTCTCTTGGACCCCCCCTCCAAACCCAACAGGAAGTCCACCATTTGAAGGTTTGTGGCCATTTTTGGCGATGTGTGACCCTGCTGCCAAACTTTTCACGCCTCGCATACTTCATCGGATTGAGCTGAAATTCGCCGTGTCCACTCAGGACACCATAGGGAATAGACGCATTCCAAAACTCTTACAAAAGTCTGACGGTGTGGCCGGGGAGTGGCCTCAAAGTTTGACCATTTCTGAGGACACAGAAAGTCTCTATAACTTCTTTGTTTTCTGTCCGATCTGTACGAAATGTCACATGTATGATCAGAGTCTGATGACTGGTCGATTAAATATTTATCATCTATATTTTTATGAGCATTTGTATTTTGTTAAATTCACTTTTTAATTAATATTTGTTTACCATATTATAAAATAGGCTCATTTCATATAGTATCTCTCATGTGTTAATTTCATACGGAGCACTTTGAAGGCCGCTGCCTGACAGCCTGAGAGCAGGGCCTGATTGTCCCGTGTTCCTTAGCAACGGTTGCTAACAACACTTCAGACAGCTGCCGCTGCGGTGTACTGGTGTCCTGCAAAGGTTCGGTGGGTTCCCAAGCGTACAGCTGGTCAGATAAACTTTTATTTATTCTTACACAGCACAACACACACATTTCACACACCTGATATAGTTTAGCTAAGTACGAGCAAGCTAAATATTTGATGTCTTCTGTAACAGCTAGCAAGACATGCTACGTTAGCATTTTGGTTATTTTGATGACCTGTGTATTTAAAATTAGATTTCAATATCTTAAATAGACTAAATAGGAATCGTGACAGAGGACAATGATATTTCCATTAAGACATTCGTTCATGTTTTCTTGTTTAAAGATTTGGCTGCATTTGGTGTAAACATGTCTCGAAGAAGGTCGTCCTCGAGCACAGGTGGCACAGGTGATGTGTGTTTTTTTGTTTTTAAATCTTGTAATTATTATCAGTTGTATTGTTGTTTGGTTGAAATATCTGTAATGTTAAATAACGTTTTTAAACAGAGTTAGAGAAAGCCAAACTTGAGGACCTGCAGAGACGAGTGAGGACCATGGAGAGAGAGAATGAGGCCTACAACCGCAAGACCCAGAGACAAATCTACAAACAAGAGTGAGCGCACTTACCATACTGTAACTCACACACTGTATTTGTGTGTGTGTGTCTGTTGTATATCTGATCACATGTTGACTTGGATGAAGGCAGGAGATTGCGAATCTGCTGAAGGAGCAGGAGGAGCTCCGTGAAAAGCTCAGCGCGTGTAAGAGGCGCAAAGAAATGAAGACTGAGGACATCCAGCGTCTTCAGAAGCTGCTCCAGCATAACCATGCTTTGGATAAAGAGCTAGAGAGAGAGAGGCAAAAACAAAAGGACTTGCAGAGAAAGGTCTGACTGTATATCCTGTATGTATTTCATCATTTCATGTTGATTCATATTTTTTACTTTTGACTTTAATGCGGGCAGATTTCAAACCTGGAGTCCGAGATGATGGAAGCGAGAAGAGGAGCTGTCAGTCTCTGTGTTAGGTCAGAGGTACAGAGCACTCAGAAATCTGTGGAAGGAGAGCTGCACAGAGTGAGTCATCAAACTCATTGCTACAGCATAAACAAACAAAACAAAGCCATTCTGTTGTTTACTTTATGTTCATCTCTGTCCAGGCCACCACTAAACTCAATGAGCAGTTAGCAAAAAACAGCCATCTGAAGGAGAAGCTGCAGAGTCTTCTTAATGAGCGTCACCATTTCCAGCAGCAACACAACAAGCTGAACAAGGTTACAACTCTTATCATATCATCACCATGGGCACATTGTTGATTTCTCCTTCAACACTTTATTAGCAGATATATTTGTATTGCAGGAACTGCAGGAACTCCACAAGAAGAACGCAGAAGTTACCAACCAGATCAGCGCTGCTAACGAAGAAAGGTGAGCTCCTGAGACAGCCAGTTGTGTTAAATGGAAGGAAACCTCTGAGATGTTGCAGCTCATATCTGGAACTGGTATACATAAGGGTGGAGGCTCAGTCCAAGCTGACCGTGCTGAGGGAGACAGCGGAGAAGGAACACGCTCACTTTAACGCTGAGATGAAGGAACTGGAGCGGGTTATTGCACAGCAGAGCAGCCTGAAGAACTTCATGAGCGTCAAGGGCAGCGAGAGGAGCGACCACAAAATGGGAACCAGGCAATGTAAGAGGCAGGCGGCCCGCATGATGTTGTAGCTAATGTGTCTAAAGTTTTAGCAGCGCTAACAGTTCCAATAATTGTATCATTCATTTTTCATCAATGCAAAAAGCCACAGCGGAAAAGGACAAAAGTACAAACAACATGTGTTTCTCAGTAGAATTCATGTAGCAGGCAATAATGTTGCACACACAATACAGTTACACATTTGTGTGTCCTTGTGTCATTGTGAATACAGGCACTAAGACTAAAGAGAATAATGAATGATAAACATGAATGATAAACATAACATTGTGATGCTAATGCTAACCCTGCTGATGAAGATGAGACTGGCGCCTCACTGATGTGAATCTGATGTGTTTTGTGTTTCTCAGTGTCAGAGCTGAAGGAGCAGAGGAGGGGGGACTCACAGGACGTGTCTCTGGACGTTCTGGAGGACATGTTTAGGAAACTTCAGACTGTGACAGGAGAGGACAACCTGGACCTGCTGGTGACCAGGTTCATCCAGGGTGAGTCTCATATTCTGCACACAGTTTATGTCAGGATTATAATCCTCTTGCATTTGTACATGAGTACATTCAGACCCCGTTCAGTCTTGTGTAATCAATCAGAACAGCACAAAAATCCAGTTAAAGCTGGATTAGATAGATCCACCTCACAGAGGTGGATTGAGCTGGGTTTGCTAAAATCTGGCTAAGGTCTGAACACGAATGTGGCTAGCGACATCATACTTCTGGGTTCATGGGGACAGTATCTGGGTCACGCCATGTGTAAAACATCCACTGAACTACCAAAGATTGAACTACCAGATTTGATCCCGCTCTAGCTAGACCAACTTTCTCCAGTCAGAAGGGGGTCTCATTAAATGGAAACACACTGTATCTCCCTGCTGTATTATGTATTGTATTGTTTCCCCCTGTAGGTGAGGAGGAGAACTTTGCTCTCTTCAATTTGGTGAACGAGCAAAACAAAGAGATTGATGTATTAAAGAATGAAATTAGCCAGGTGAGTTTGATTTGAAGGTCTCACACATTACAATGAACCTGTTGATGAAGATTCTCAGTCATCCGGGTCATTTTTATTCAGTTGGTTAAAGCAAAGCTACTGGACCTGTAGAAATTCTACAAGTCCAGTTGCCTTGCTGCAACCTTCTGAATTACATTGAAGACAGTGGTTTGCTGGGTCATTTATTTATGTATTTGTGCTGTGAATGAGTTTAGATCCAAACAAACATGGAGCAGGCTGAAGCCAAAGGTCGGCAGCAGGAGCAGGATTATGACTCTCGGCTAAGAGACGTCCAGGAGAGATTAAAGGAGGCCGAGTCTCAGGCAGAGGATTATGAAGACCAAGCCACCATCATCAGCAAAGTCCTGGAACAGATTAAAACAGGTTTTTTTCACAACCTTGTGACTTCCAGCTGTTAAATCGAGTCATCAGTTAGAACATTGATACTCGAATACTTGATATTCCTCCCTCTCACAGGAGTAAACAGCACCTTCTCCAGCCTAGAGTGTGACCGCTCACTGATTGATGACATGGTGGGCTCCTCCACAAGCGTCACCGACAACAACATCATGTCCTACCTGGGTTTAGTGGAACAGAAGACAGATGAGCTGCTCACCATCCAAGCGTTCCTCAGATCTAAAGTCTGCTACCGCTGCTTGTGTTTTCTCACTAATATTTGTACATGTTTTCATTTCTGAACCTGAAATACAGTTTGTTTCTATAATATTTATCATTCTTACAGGATGCAGAAAAGGACTCTGATCCAGACGAATTCACTTTGGTTCAAGATCCAGAAGGTGCTGCTGTCAACAGGTCAGACTTTAGATCACTTCATTCTGACAGCTTCATGTTTGTCAGTAAATGATGTAAAAGTTGATGGCTGTGTCTGTGTTGACTCATCAGTGAGTGTGATGCAGAGGAGTCTTCCGATGAGGAATATTGAAGGGGGTGAGTTCAAACAAAGTTCCTCTCCGAAGTTAGTGTGAGATCATGTTCATCATTTGTTTGTGTTTATCTGGAAGTAATTTGTATGTTTTTTTGGTTCCTCCCAACAGACAGCAACAAAAGCCAGTCTGCAGAACAAGGGAAGTCAGAGGACACGTCCACCTGAGGAAGGCCTGGATGGATGTTTCTTATCCATGTCAACATAAGTTTGAGTTCAAATAAACAAAGTAGCCTATGCATGTAACAGAGTTCGAGTATTAAGTACATTAGATCCCAAAAATCTGAGGTGCACTCTAAACTACACTCTAAAATTCCGATGTATCAGAAACTCACTTACATAGAAGGATCTGAAAAGTTTTGAATGCTGTGATTTTGTCACATTTCTTCAATTGTTCTCATGCTGCTCACAAGCCACCAGTACATCCGTGGAACCTCTGGAAACCTCTGGTGACGAGCCATCGAACTCCTGGATAGGAAGACACAGCAGTTCCACCACTGTCAAATACTTGCTAAACATAAGATCCTAATTGAAAACATGATTACAGTGGTATGCAAAAGTTTGGGCACCCCTATCATTTCATGATAATTTGCTCTACCTTCCTAAGAGAAGATCACAGCGACGAGGTTTGTTTCCTCCAGAGATGCAGACATCTGAGTGTTTTCCAGATTGACATCCTTAGAGTAGAGATTTATTATAATAAAATTTAATGTAAAAAATGTAATGTGCAAAAGTGTTGGCACCCTTTTTATCACATTCATTTCAAGACCTGTAGGGGTTTATAAAGCAGGTTGAAGCACAAAACTGCTTTGATTAGCTTGTTAGATCTTCAGTTACAAAGACAGCTGGAATCAATCATGAAAAAGCTGTTTAACATAGGTAACTGCTGCTGTACTTGTCCTAGGTTCTTTCTTAGAGAGTAGACACATGGGGGCCTCTAAACAGCTCTCCGCTGACCTAAAACAAAGATAATTCATTATCATGAATTAGGAGAAGGGTACCAGAAATGATGTGAAAGGTCTGGACTGTCTGTCTCCACTCCCAGAAATGTAGTGCAGGAATGGAAGAGCACAGGAGTAGCCAGTGTAAAGGATAATATGTGGTAGGCACAAATAAAGATAAGACTGAACTCCATGAGAAGAACTTATTGCCTACATTTTGGTGGAGCCTGAACCCCCTTAAGAGCAACAGAGGCAAGAAAAATTCCCTTTTAACAGGAAGAAACCTTGAACAGGACCCGGCTCATAAGGAAGAACCTTCCTGCTGACAGTCGGCCGGGTGGAGGAGAAGAAGAGGGAGACAGGACAGAGAGGATGAAGGAGAGAGAGAGAGAGAGAGAGAGAGGAGCAAACATGCACAGACATCATACACAGAGAACACACATGACAGGTTGTTGATGTGATCAAGCAAGATGAATCAGTGATTATATTACAGTAGATATATCATCAGTTAATAAATAGTAACAGTAGTTTAATGCTACACAGACACCGGTGTGGTCAATAAGCACTGGAATATTCAGGGGCCGGACTGCAGGTCTGAAGTTGCTACCATCCTTCGTGGCCTCACATATCCCAAGATGCTTTGCGCGCTTATTAGGGCCCGAGCACCGAATGGTGCAAGAGCCCTATTGAAACCCTTAGGATTATTATTAGGGCCCGAGCACCGAATGGTGCAAGAGCCCTATTGAAACCCTTAGGATTATTAGGGCCCGAGCACCGAATGGTGCAAGAGCCCTATTGAAACCCTTAGGATTATTTTTTTATTTTTTTTTTTATTTTTTTTTTCCCCTCCGAGATCGCATTTTTGGAGGCCTTAACATGCCCAAAAACTCACCAAACTTGGTAGAAAAATTCATTCGCCTGAAAAATTTTGAAATTTGCTGACTTTTGAAATGCACATATAAAAATGGCTCTATAGCGCCCCCAACGCGTAGCCCCTCTGGCCGGTTTGACACAGGATTATGAAAATTGGCACACATGTATCACCTCAAGACGCACAAAAAAGTCTCTTGGACCCCCCCTCCAAACCCAACAGGAAGTCCACCATTTGAAGGTTTGTGGCCATTTTTGGCGATGTGTGACCCTGCTGCCAAACTTTTCACGCCTCGCATACTTCATCGGATTGAGCTGAAATTCGCCGTGTCCACTCAGGACACCATAGGGAATAGACGCATTCCAAAACTCTTACAAAAGTCTGACGGTGTGGCCGGGGCGTGGCCTCAAAGTTTGACCATTTCTGAGGACACAGAAAGTCTCTATAACTTCTTTGTTTTCTGTCCGATCTGTACGAAATGTCACATGTATGATCAGAGTCTGATGACTGGTCGATTAAATATTTATCATCTATATTTTTATGAGCATTTGTATTTTGTTAAATTCACTTTTTAATTAATATTTGTTTACCATATTATAAAATAGGCTCATTTCATATAGTATCTCTCATGTGTTAATTTCATACGGAGCACTTTGAAGGCCGCTGCCTGACAGCCTGAGAGCAGGGCCTGATTGTCCCGTGTTCCTTAGCAACGGTTGCTAACAACACTTCAGACAGCTGCCGCTGCGGTGTACTGGTGTCCTGCAAAGGTTCGGTGGGTTCCCAAGCGTACAGCTGGTCAGATAAACTTTTATTTATTCTTACACAGCACAACACACACATTTCACACACCTGATATAGTTTAGCTAAGTACGAGCAAGCTAAATATTTGATGTCTTCTGTAACAGCTAGCAAGACATGCTACGTTAGCATTTTGGTTATTTTGATGACCTGTGTATTTAAAATTAGATTTCAATATCTTAAATAGACTAAATAGGAATCGTGACAGAGGACAATGATATTTCCATTAAGACATTCGTTCATGTTTTCTTGTTTAAAGATTTGGCTGCATTTGGTGTAAATATGTCTCGAAGAAGGTCGTCCTCGAGCACAGGTGGCACAGGTGATGTGTGTTTTTTTGTTTTTAAATCTTGTAATTATTATCAGTTGTATTGTTGTTTGGTTGAAATATCTGTAATGTTAAATAACGTTTTTAAACAGAGTTAGAGAAAGCCAAACTTGAGGACCTGCAGAGACGAGTGAGGACCATGGAGAGAGAGAATGAGGCCTACAACCGCAAGACCCAGAGACAAATCTACAAACAAGAGTGAGCGCACTTACCATACTGTAACTCACACACTGTATTTGTGTGTGTGTGTCTGTTGTATATCTGATCACATGTTGACTTGGATGAAGGCAGGAGATTGAGAATCTGCTGAAGGAGCAGGAGGAGCTCCGTGAAAAGCTCAGCGCGTGTAAGAGGCGCAAAGAAATGAAGACTGAGGACATCCAGCGTCTTCAGAAGCTGCTCCAGCATAACCATGCTTTGGATAAAGAGCTAGAGAGAGAGAGGCAAAAACAAAAGGACTTGCAGAGAAAGGTCTGACTGTATATCGTGTATGTATTTCATCATTTCATGTTGATTCATATTTTTTACTTTTGACTTTAATGCGGGCAGATTTCAAACCTGGAGTCCGAGATGATGGAAGCGAGAAGAGGAGCTGTCAGTCTCTGTGTTAGGTCAGAGGTACAGAGCACTCAGAAATCTGTGGAAGGAGAGCTGCACAGAGTGAGTCATCAAACTCATTGCTACAGCATAAACAAACAAAACAAAGCCATTCTGTTGTTTACTTTATGTTCATCTCTGTCCAGGCCACCACTAAACTCAATGAGCAGTTAGCAAAAAACAGCCATCTGAAGGAGAAGCTGCAGAGTCTTCTTAATGAGCGTCACCA
This sequence comes from Parambassis ranga, assembly GCF_900634625.1. Taxonomy (NCBI): domain Eukaryota; kingdom Metazoa; phylum Chordata; class Actinopteri; family Ambassidae; genus Parambassis; species Parambassis ranga. Next base: position 18,872,764 of record NC_041037.1, read on the forward strand.
TTTCCAGCAGCAACACAACAAGCTGAACAAGGTTACAACTCTTATCATATCATCACCATGGGCACATTGTTGATTTCTCCTTCAACACTTTATTAGCAGATATATTTGTATCGCAGGAACTGCAGGAACTCCACAGGAAGAACGCAGAAGTTACCAACCAGATCAGCGCTGCTAACGAAGAAAGGTGAGCTCCTGAGACAGCCAGTTGTGTTAAATGGAAGGAAACCTCTGAGATGTTGCAGCTCATATCTGGAACTGGTATACATAAGGGTGGAGGCTCAGTCCAAGCTGACCGTGCTGAGGGAGACAGCGGAGAAGGAACACGCTCACTTTAACGCTGAGATGAAGGAACTGGAGCGGGTTATTGCACAGCAGAGCAGCCTGAAGAACTTCATGAGCGTCAAGGGCAGCGAGAGGAGCGACCACAAAATGGGAACCAGGCAATGTAAGAGGCAGGCGGCCCGCATGATGTTGTAGCTAATGTGTCTAAAGTTTTAGCAGTGCTAACAGTTCCAATAATTGTATCATTCATTTTTCATCAATGCAAAAAGCCACAGCGGAAAAGGACAAAAGTACAAACAACATGTGTTTCTCAGTAGAATTCATGTAGCAGGCAATAATGTTGCACACACAATACAGTTACACATTTGTGTGTCCTTGTGTCATTGTGAATACAGGCACTAAGACTAAAGAGAATAATGAATGATAAACATGAATGATAAACATAACATTGTGATGCTAATGCTAACCCTGCTGATGAAGATGAGACTGGCGCCTCACTGATGTGAATCTGATGTGTTTTGTGTTTCTCAGTGTCAGAGCTGAAGGAGCAGAGGAGGGGGGACTCACAGGACGTGTCTCTGGACGTTCTGGAGGACATGTTTAGGAAACTTCAGACTGTGACAGGAGAGGACAACCTGGACCTGCTGGTGACCAGGTTCATCCAGGGTGAGTCTCATATTCTGCACACAGTTTATGTCAGGATTATAATCCTCTTGCATTTGTACATGAGTACATTCAGACCCCGTTCAGTCTTGTGTAATCAATCAGAACAGCACAAAAATCCAGTTAAAGCTGGATTAGATAGATCCACCTCACAGAGGTGGATTGAGCTGGGTTTGCTAAAATCTGGCTAAGGTCTGAACACGAATGTGGCTAGCGACATCATACTTCTGGGTTCATGGGGACAGTATCTGGGTCACGCCATGTGTAAAACATCCACTGAACTACCAAAGATTGAACTACCAGATTTGATCCCGCTCTAGCTAGACCAACTTTCTCCAGTCAGAAGGGGGTCTCATTAAATGGAAACACACTGTATCTCCCTGCTGTATTATGTATTGTATTGTTTCCCCCTGTAGGTGAGGAGGAGAACTTTGCTCTCTTCAATTTGGTGAACGAGCAAAACAAAGAGATTGATGTATTAAAGAATGAAATTAGCCAGGTGAGTTTGATTTGAAGGTCTCACACATTACAATGAACCTGTTGATGAAGATTCTCAGTCATCCGGGTCATTTTTATTCAGTTGGTTAAAGCAAAGCTACTGGACCTGTAGAAATTCTACAAGTCCAGTTGCCTTGCTGCAACCTTCTGAATTACATTGAAGACAGTGGTTTGCTGGGTCATTTATTTATGTATTTGTGCTGTGAATGAGTTTAGATCCAAACAAACATGGAGCAGGCTGAAGCCAAAGGTCGGCAGCAGGAGCAGGATTATGACTCTCGGCTAAGAGACGTCCAGGAGAGATTAAAGGAGGCCGAGTCTCAGGCAGAGGATTATGAAGACCAAGCCACCATCATCAGCAAAGTCCTGGAACAGATTAAAACAGGTTTTTTTCACAACCTTGTGACTTCCAGCTGTTAAATCGAGTCATCAGTTAGAACATTGATACTCGAATACTTGATACTCCTCCCTCTCACAGGAGTAAACAGCACCTTCTCCAGCCTAGAGTGTGACCGCTCACTGATTGATGACATGGTGGGCTCCTCCACAAGCGTCACCGACAACAACATCATGTCCTACCTGGGTTTAGTGGAACAGAAGACAGATGAGCTGCTCACCATCCAAGCGTTCCTCAGATCTAAAGTCTGCTACTGCTGCTTGTGTTTTCTCACTAATATTTGTACATGTTTTCATTTCTGAACCTGAAATACAGTTTGTTTCTATAATATTTATCATTCTTACAGGATGCAGAAAAGGACTCTGATCCAGACGAATTCACTTTGGTTCAAGATCCAGAAGGTGCTGCTGTCAACAGGTCAGACTTTAGATCACTTCATTCTGACAGCTTCATGTTTGTCAGTAAATGATGTAAAAGTTGATGGCTGTGTCTGTGTTGACTCATCAGTGAGTGTGATGCAGAGGAGTCTTCCGATGAGGAATATTGAAGGGGGTGAGTTCAAACAAAGTTCCTCTCCGAAGTTAGTGTGAGATCATGTTCATCATTTGTTTGTGTTTATCTGGAAGTAATTTGTATGTTTTTTTGGTTCCTCCCAACAGACAGCAACAAAAGCCAGTCTGCAGAACAAGGGAAGTCAGAGGACACGTCCACCTGAGGAAGGCCTGGATGGATGTTTCTTATCCATGTCAACATAAGTTTGAGTTCAAATAAACAAAGTAGCCTATGCATGTAACAGAGTTCGAGTATTAAGTACATTAGATCCCAAAAATCTGAGGTGCACTCTAAACTACACTCTAAAATTCCGATGTATCAGAAACTCACTTACATAGAAGGATCTGAAAAGTTTTGAATGCTGTGATTTTGTCACATTTCTTCAATTGTTCTCATGCTGCTCACAAGCCACCAGTACATCCGTGGAACCTCTGGAAACCTCTGGTGACGAGCCATCGAACTCCTGGATAGGAAGACACAGCAGTTCCACCACTGTCAAATACTTGCTAAACATAAGATCCTAATTGAAAACATGATTACAGTGGTATGCAAAAGTTTGGGCACCCCTATCATTTCATGATAATTTGCTCTACCTTCCTAAGAGAAGATCACAGCGACGAGGTTTGTTTCCTCCAGAGATGCAGACATCTGAGTGTTTTCCAGATTGACATCCTTAGAGTAGAGATTTATTGTAATAAAATTTAATGTAAAAAATGTAATGTGCAAAAGTGTTGGCACCCTTTTTATCACATTCATTTCAAGACCTGTAGGGGTTTATAAAGCAGGTTGAAGCACAAAACTGCTTTGATTAGCTTGTTAGATCTTCAGTTACAAAGACAGCTGGAATCAATCATGAAAAAGCTGTTTAACATAGGTAACTGCTGCTGTACTTGTCCTAGGTTCTTTCTTAGAGAGTAGACACATGGGGGCCTCTAAACAGCTCTCCGCTGACCTAAAACAAAGATAATTCATTATCATGAATTAGGAGAAGGGTACCAGAAATGATGTGAAAGGTCTGGACTGTCTGTCTCCACTCCCAGAAATGTAGTGCAGGAATGGAAGAGCACAGGAGTAGCCACTGTAAAGGATAATATGTGGTAGGCACAAATAAAGATAAGACTGAACTCCATGAGAAGAACTTATTGCCTACATTTTGGTGGAGCCTGAACCCCCTTAAGAGCAACAGAGGCAAGAAAAATTCCCTTTTAACAGGAAGAAACCTTGAACAGGACCCGGCTCATAAGGAAGAACCTTCCTGCTGACAGTCGGCCGGGTGGAGGAGAAGAAGAGGGAGACAGGACAGAGAGGATGAAGGAGAGAGAGAGAGAGAGAGAGAGAGAGAGGAGCAAACATGCACAGACATCATACACAGAGAACACACATGACAGGTTGTTGATGTGATCAAGCAAGATGAATCAGTGATTATATTACAGTAGATATATCATCAGTTAATAAATAGTAACAGTAGTTTAATGCTACACAGACACCGGTGTGGTCAATAAGCACTGGAATATTCAGGGGCCGGACTGCAGGTCTGAAGTTGCTACCATCCTTCGTGGCCTCACATATCCCAAGATGCTTTGCACGCTTATTAGGGCCCGAGCACCGAATGGTGCAAGAGCCCTATTGAAACCCTTAGGATTATTATTAGGGCCCGAGCACCGAATGGTGCAAGAGCCCTATTGAAACCCTTAGGATTATTAGGGCCCGAGCACCGAATGGTACAAGAGCCCTATTGAAACCCTTAGGATTATTTTTTTATTTTTTTTTTTTTATTTTTTTTCCCCTCCGAGATCGCATTTTTGGAGGCCTTAACATGCCCAAAAACTCACCAAACTTGGTAGAAAAATTCATTCGCCTGAAAAATTTTGAAATTTGCTGACTTTTGAAATGCACATATAAAAATGGCTCTATAGCGCCCCCAACGCGTAGCCCCTCTGGCCGGTTTGACACAGGATTATGAAAATTGGCACACATGTATCACCTCAAGACGCACAAAAAAGTCTCTTGGACCCCCCCTCCAAACCCAACAGGAAGTCCACCATTTGAAGGTTTGTGGCCATTTTTGGCGATGTGTGACCCTGCTGCCAAACTTTTCACGCCTCGCATACTTCATCGGATTGAGCTGAAATTCGCCGTGTCCACTCAGGACACCATAGGGAATAGACGCATTCCAAAACTCTTACAAAAGTCTGACGGTGTGGCCGGGGCGTGGCCTCAAAGTTTGACCATTTCTGAGGACACAGAAAGTCTCTATAACTTCTTTGTTTTCTGTCCGATCTGTACGAAATGTCACATGTATGATCAGAGTCTGATGACTGGTCGATTAAATATTTATCATCTATATTTTTATGAGCATTTGTATTTTGTTAAATTCACTTTTTAATTAATATTTGTTTACCATATTATAAAATAGGCTCATTTCATATAGTATCTCTCATGTGTTAATTTCATACGGAGCACTTTGAAGGCCGCTGCCTGACAGCCTGAGAGCAGGGCCTGATTGTCCCGTGTTCCTTAGCAACGGTTGCTAACAACACTTCAGACAGCTGCCGCTGCGGTGTACTGGTGTCCTGCAAAGGTTCGGTGGGTTCCCAAGCGTACAGCTGGTCAGATAAACTTTTATTTATTCTTACACAGCACAACACACACATTTCACACACCTGATATAGTTTAGCTAAGTACGAGCAAGCTAAATATTTGATGTCTTCTGTAACAGCTAGCAAGACATGCTACGTTAGCATTTTGGTTATTTTGATGACCTGTGTATTTAAAATTAGATTTCAATATCTTAAATAGACTAAATAGGAATCGTGACAGAGGACAATGATATTTCCATTAAGACATTCGTTCATGTTTTCTTGTTTAAAGATTTGGCTGCATTTGGTGTAAACATGTCTCGAAGAAGGTCGTCCTCGAGCACAGGTGGCACAGGTGATGTGTGTTTTTTTGTTTTAAATCTTGTAATTATTATCAGTTGTATTGTTGTTTGGTTGAAATATCTGTAATGTTAAATAACGTTTTTAAACAGAGTTAGAGAAAGCCAAACTTGAGGACCTGCAGAGACGAGTGAGGACCATGGAGAGAGAGAATGAGGCCTACAACCGCAAGACCCAGAGACAAATCTACAAACAAGAGTGAGCGCACTTACCATACTGTAACTCACACACTGTATTTGTGTGTGTGTGTCTGTTGTATATCTGATCACATGTTGACTTGGATGAAGGCAGGAGATTGAGAATCTGCTGAAGGAGCAGGAGGAGCTCCGTGAAAAGCTCAGCGCGTGTAAGAGGCGCAAAGAGATGAAGACTGAGGACATCCAGCGTCTTCAGAAGCTGCTCCAGCATAACCATGCTTTGGATGAAGAGCTAGAGAGAGAGAGGCAAAAACAAAAGGGCTTGCAGAGAAAGGTCTGACTGTATATCGTGTATGTATTTCATCATTTCATGTTGATTCATATTTTTTACTTTTGACTTTAATGCGGGCAGATTTCAAACCTGGAGTCCGAGATGATGGAAGCGAGAAGAGGAGCTGTCAGTCTCTGTGTTAGGTCAGAGGTACAGAGCACTCAGAAATCTGTGGAAGGAGAGCTGCACAGAGTGAGTCATCAAACTCATTGCTACAGCATAAACAAACAAAACAAAGCCATTCTGTTGTTTACTTTATGTTCATCTCTGTCCAGGCCACCACTAAACTCAATGAGCAGTTAGCAAAAAACAGCCATCTGAAGGAGAAGCTGCAGAGTCTTCTTAATGAGCGTCACCATTTCCAGCAGCAACACAACAAGCTGAACAAGGTTACAACTCTTATCATATCATCACCATGGGCACATTGTTGATTTCTCCTTCAACACTTTATTAGCAGATATATTTGTATCGCAGGAACTGCAGGAACTCCACAAGAAGAACGCAGAAGTTACCAACCAGATCAGCGCTGCTAACGAAGAAAGGTGAGCTCCTGAGACAGCCAGTTGTGTTAAATGGAAGGAAACCTCTGAGATGTTGCAGCTCATATCTGGAACTGGTATACATAAGGGTGGAGGCTCAGTCCAAGCTGACCGGCTGAGGGAGACAGCGGAGAAGGAACACGCTCACTTTAACGCTGAGATGAAGGAACTGGAGCGGGTTATTGCACAGCAGAGCAGCCTGAAGAACTTCATGAGCGTCAAGGCAGCGAGAGGAGCGACCACAAAATGGGAACCAGGCAATGTAAGAGGCAGGCGGCCCGCATGATGTTGTAGGCTATGTGTCTAAAGTTTAGCAGTGCTAACAGTTCCAATAATTGTATCATTCATTTTCATCAATGCAAAAGCCACAGCGGAAAAGGACAAAAGTACAAACAACATGTGTTTCTCAGTAGAATTCATGTAGCAGGCAATAATGTTGCACATACAATACAGTTACACATTTGTGTGTCCTTGTGTCATTGTGAATACAGGCACTAAGACTAAAGAGAATAATGAATGATAAACATAACATTGTGATGCTAATGCTAACCCTGCTGATGAAGATGAGACTGGCGCCTCACTGATGTGAATCTGATGTGTTTTTGTGTTTCTCAGTGTCAGAGCTGAAGGAGCAGAGGAGGGGGGACTCACAGGACGTGTCTCTGGACGTTCTGGAGGACATGTTTAGGAAACTTCAGACTGTGACAGGAGAGGACAACCTGGACCTGCTGGTGACCAGGTTCATCCAGGGTGAGTCTCATATTCTGCACACAGTTTATGTCAGGATTATAATCCTCTTGCATTTGTACATGAGTACATTCAGACCCCGTTTCAGTCTTGTGTAATCAATCAGAACAGCACAAAAATCCAGTTAAAGCTGGATTAGATAGATCCACCTCACAGAGGTGGATTGAGCTGGGTTTGCTAAAATCTGGCTAAGGTCTGAACACGAATGTGGCTAGCGACATCATACTTCTGGGTTCATGGGGACAGTATCTGGGTCACGCCATGTGTAAAACATCCACTGAACTACCAAAGATTGAACTACCAGATTTGATCCCGCTCTAGCTAGACCAACTTTCTCCAGTCAGAAGGGGGTCTCATTAAATGGAAACACACTGTATCTCCCTGCTGTATTATGTATTGTATTGTTTCCCCCTGTAGGTGAGGAGGAGAACTTTGCTCTCTTCAATTGGTGAACGAGCAAAACAAAGAGATTGATGTATTAAAGAATGAAATTAGCCGGTGGTTTGATTTGAAGGTCTCACACATTACAATGAACCTGTTGAGGAAGATTCTCAGTCATCCGGGTCATTTTATTCAGTTGGTTAAAGCAAAGCTACTGGACCTGTAGAAATTCTACAAGTCCAGTTGCCTTGCTGCAACCTTCTGAATTACATTGAAGACAGTGGTTTGCTGGGTCATTTATTTATGTATTTGTGCTGTGAATGAGTTTAGATCCAAACAAACATGGAGCAGGCTGAAGCCAAAGGTCGGCAGCAGGAGCAGGATTATGACTCTCGGCTAAGAGACGTCCAGGAGAGATTAAAGGAGGCCGAGTCTCAGGCAGAGGATTATGAAGACCAAGCCACCATCATCAGCAAAGTCCTGGAACAGATTAAAACAGGTTTTTTTCACAACCTTGTGACTTCCAGCTGTTAAATCGAGTCATCAGTTAGAACATTGATACTCGAATACTTGATATTACTCCTCCACAGGAGTAAACAGCACCTTCTCCAGCCTAGAGTGTGACCGCTCACTGATTGATGACATGGTGGGCTCCTCCACAAGCGTCACCGACAACAACATCATGTCCTACCTGGGTTTAGTGGAACAGAAGACAGATGAGCTGCTCACCATCCAAGCGTTCCTCAGATCTAAAGTCTGCTACCGCTGCTTGTGTTTTCTCACTAATATTTGTACATGTTTTCATTTCTGAACCTGAAATACAGTTTGTTCTATAATATTTATCATTCTTACAGGATGCAGAAAAGGACTCTGATCCAGACGAATTCACTTTGGTTCAAGATCCAGAAGGTGCTGCTGTCAACAGGTCAGACTTTAGATCACTTCATTCTGACAGCTTCATGTTTGTCAGTAAATGATGTAAAAGTTGATGGCTGTGTCTGTGTTGACTCATCAGTGAGTGTGATGCAGAGGAGTCTTCCGATGAGGAATATTGAAGGGGGTGAGTTCAAACAAAGTTCCTCTCCGAAGTTAGTGTGAGATCATGTTCATCATTTGTTTGTGTTTATCTGGAAGTAATTTGTATGTTTTTTTGGTTCCTCCCAACAGACAGCAACAAAAGCCAGTCTGCAGAACAAGGGAAGTCAGAGGACACGTCCACCTGAGGAAGGCCTGGATGGATGTTTCTTATCCATGTCAACATAAGTTTGAGTTCAAATAAACAAAGTAGCCTATGCATGTAACAGAGTTCGAGTATTAAGTACATTAGATCCCAAAAATCTGAGGTGCACTCTAAACTACACTCTAAAATTCCGATGTATCAGAAACTCACTTACATAGAAGGATCTGAAAAGTTTTGAATGCTGTGATTTTGTCACATTTCTTCAATTGTTCTCATGCTGCTCACAAGCCACCAGTACATCCGTGGAACCTCTGGAAACCTCTGGTGACGAGCCATCGAACTCCTGGATAGGAAGACACAGCAGTTCCACCACTGTCAAATACTTGCTAAACATAAGATCCTAATTGAAAACATGATTACAGTGGTATGCAAAAGTTTGGGCACCCCTATCATTTCATGATAATTTGCTCTACCTTCCTAAGAGAAGATCACAGCGACGAGGTTTGTTTCCTCCAGAGATGCAGACATCTGAGTGTTTTCCAGATTGACATCCTTAGAGTAGAGATTTATTATAATAAAATTTGTAAAAATGTAATGTGCAAAAGTGTTGGCACCCTTTTTATCACATTCATTTCAAGACCTGTAGGGGTTTATAAAGCAGGTTGAAGCACAAAACTGCTTTGATTAGCTTGTTAGATCTTCAGTTACAAAGACAGCTGGAATCAATCATGAAAAAGCTGTTTAACATAGGTAACTGCTGCTGTACTTGTCCTAGGTTCTTTCTTAGAGAGTAGACACATGGGGGCCTCTAAACAGCTCTCCGCTGACCTAAAACAAAGATAATTCATTATCATGAATTAGGAGAAGGGTACCAGAAATGATGTGAAAGGTCTGGACTGTCTGTCTCCACTCCCAGAAATGTAGTGCAGGAATGGAAGAGCACAGGAGTAGCCACTGTAAAGGATATATGTGGTAGGCACAAATAAAGATAAGACTGAACTCCATGAGAAGAACTTATTGCCTACATTTTGGTGGAGCCTGAACCCCCTTAAGAGCAACAGAGGCAAGAAAAATTCCCTTTTAACAGGAAGAAACCTTGAACAGGACCCGCTCATAAGGAAGAACCTTCCTGCTGACAGTCGGCCGGGTGGAGGAGAAGAAGAGGGAGACAGGACAGAGATGAAGGAGAGAGAAGAGAGAGAGAGAGAGCAAACATGCACAGACATCATACACAGAGAACACATGACAGGTTGTTGATGTGATCAAGCAAGATGAATCAGTGATTATATTACAGTAGATATATCATCAGTTAATAAATAGTAACAGTAGTTTAATGCTACACAGACACCGGTGTGGTCAATAAGCACTGGAATATTCAGGGGCCGGACTGCAGGTCTGAAGTTGCTACCATCCTTCGTGGCCTCACATATCCCAAGATGCTTTGCGCGCTTATTATATATATATTGAAACCCTTAGGATTATTATTTGAAATTTGCTGACTTTTGAAATGCAATATAAAATGGCTCTATAGCGCCCCCAACCGTAGCCCCTGGCCGGTTTGACACAGGATTATGAAAATTGGCACACATGTATCACCTCAAGACGCACAAAAAGTCTCTTGGACCCCCCCTCCAAACCCAACAGGAAGTCCACCATTTGAAGGTTTGTGGCCATTTTGGCGATGTGTGACCCTGCTGCCAAACTTTTCACGCCTCGCATACTTCATCGGATTGAGCTGAAATTCGCCGTGTCCCTCAGGCACCATAGGGATAGACGCATTCCAAAACTCTTACAAAAGTCTGACGGTGTGGCCGGGGCGTGGCCTCAAAGTTTGACCATTTCTGAGGACACAGAAAGTCTCTATAATCTTTTTTTCTGTCCGATCTTACGAATGTCACATGTATGATCAGTCTGATGACTGGTCGATTAAATATTTATCATCTATATTTTATGAGCATTTGTATTTGTTAAATTCACTTTTTTAATTAATATTTGTTTACCATATTATAAA